>NC_138769.1:44684470-44819470 GCF_965119305.1 Pelophylax lessonae
GGGATGGAGGAGGCACAGGAGGTGAAGTTTTCTGGATGGGCGAGGAGGGTGAAAGCTTCAAACTTCCTGATGCCTTCCCAGAGCCCCAGCAGGAAATTTAGGTGTTGGGCATCAAATTTGGTCCTGGTGACTATGGTCATCGAAATTGGGAAAGCAGGTTGTTGAATGCCAATGCCAAAGAAGCAAGCTGGAAGAAATGGAAAATTTCCTCGAGGGAGAGGGTTGACTTGATCAAAACTTGCCTGATCCCAATCTTTTTATGTCAGCTTTGTCTGTATCTTGCCAGAATCTCTCTATGCAAGGGTGTACACCTGCTTTTTCCAACTGTTATGGGGAAATATGCTGAATCTGATCAAACGCAATGTAACTTACCTGTCCAGGCGGGAGGGTGGCCTAAGAATGGTCAACCCTATAGTTTTCTTTTCCTAGAGCAGTGTGTGTTGTCCTAGAGCAGAGTGTGTTGGTAAAGTAGAGTCTATGGACCACTTTTTGCTCCAGTGTCCCTTTAACATAGAGGTGTATAAAAGGGTGGGGAGGGCTCTAGGCATTGCCTTTCTCAATTGCATAAATTATGCAGAGTGGGTGGGTGTACGGGGCACTCCCGGCTCGCTGGGATTTTGACCTGCCCTTTGGGGAACTTTCCATCTTTGAGTGAGGAGCTTTTTTCCTATACTATTTCTTTCACTCTTCTAGCTTTTGTTGGTTAATACCTTCATTTTGAAAAAGGGCTGCATGCATAATGGCGGTGGTTTTGTTTCTTGACCTCGCAGGTTTGATGTCTGGTGCAGTGGTGTGATTCTTACTAAGGTTATTTTCCCCGGTAATGACATGTTCATGATGTGAGTTTTGCTTTTGCTGTAAAGCCATTCTTTAAGAGCAGAATTTGCTATATAGTTTTTTTTCCTTTTCGTGTAAATATGTATATATTTATGTATATTGATTTTATGCTTCTTGATTGCAAGACTTTTAATAAAGAAAAATTGGGAAGAATACCCCTTACATTGGAGGTCATTATGAAGAATAGTTACATAGTTAGTCAGGTTGAAAAAAGACACAAGTCCATCTTGTTCAACCAATAAAAAAAAAAAACAGTAAAGAAAATCCAACTATACAATCCCATAAACAAAATCCTATACCCACAGTTTACCCAGAGGAGGAAAAACGCCAGCAAAGTGTGATCCAATTTGCTACAGCAGGGGAAAAATTCCTTCCTGATCCCCCAATTAGCAATCGGATATTCCCTGGATAAACTTTACCTATAAATGTTAGTATCCAGTTATATTATAGAATGCGCTATACATTGGTGGTCAGTGGGAAGAATACCCCTTACATTGGTGGTCAGTGGGAAGAATGCCTCTTACATTGGAGGTCAGAGGGAGAAATGTTCCTTACATTGGAGGTCAGAGGGAGAAATGTTCCTTACATTGGAGGTCCGTGGGAGGAATGTTCCTTACATTGGTGGTCAGTGGGAAGAATGCTCCTTACATTGGTGGTCAGTGGGAAGAATGCTCCTTACATTGGTGGTCAGTGGGAAGAATGACCCTTACATTGGTGGTCAGTGGGAAGAATGACCTGTACATTGGGAGTTATATACACTTTAAAGCCAAAATGTAGATTTGTCACTGTAATTTTTGCACAGACTTTGGTTTAGAGATTTAAAAAAAAAAAGAAAATAGTTTTTCCTTTTTGCTGTCTTGATCCTGATTTCCCCTGCATCTCCATTTCCCTCCCCACCCCAATATCTTTCCACACCCCCAGTTCCAGTTCCACCAAACTTTGGGAACCACTGGGTTCCACTTTTAGAGTAGTGAGTCCCCAATATGCAGAATCCGAAATTCCCCTCCCTACCCTTCTCTGCTTTTTAAAGCCCAACTCCATGGAGATTAAAAAAAAAAAAAAAAAAAAAACCTTGCCATGGGCCCCCCAAAGGTTAAATGCTTGTTTAGTCTAGGGGCCTAGGATTAAAGTGTAACTACTTGCCATACTCCTTGCTCCAGCAGGCTCCCTCCAGCCATGTGACTGGTCCCCCGCAGTCTGCTCTCTAAGCTGAAACCCACTCTGGTCACACTCCAGCCTCCTTAGTACAGGGTTAATGTACCTGTATGGTACATTATTGACGCTGAGACTCTGCCAACAGTCAGAAATCAGGGAAGCAGAAAGTGCAGGGTCTGGAGGAGGGCTGGAGTCAGCTGCCAGAGTCTGCAGAACACTGAGACCAGGGAAGGTGGAGATGAGGTGGTGCTGCGGCTGCACAGAGTGGCGCAGGATCTGTAGCGGTTGTTCTGTCGTCCTCTCTGCTGCCGACTATTGAGATGGGGGGTGGCAGAGAGGAGCCCCTCGGCGGCTGCACAGAGAAGCAAAGCATCTGGCAGAGAAGTTCTATCCTCCTCTCTGCTGCTGCCTGCTGAGCAAGGTGGTGGTGGTGGAGACGATGGGGGTTCCGTAGCTTCAGGAGAGGTGCAACAGCCACATGAAATGGCCTGGCAGGCCAGATTATACCTGTGGGCCTTGTGTTTGACATATGTGCTCTAGACACAACAAGCCATTATCCCTCACAGGGGAGGGTGGCCCACTGCAAGGGTGGATATTTTTTATTTTTCTGGAGTTGGGCTTTAACCTTTCATGTATATTCTAATAGTGAATGTTCAGTATGATCCTGTCTCTGCTCTCCTGCCATCTGTAGTCATTCTCTGTTTCTCTTTTAGCTACGGGCTGCTGTGGAAAGTGTTGGGGCAAAAAATAATTTTAAAAGCTGCTTGCTGGCCTTCTTGCTCTTACTTTTATGGTGCAGGTAGCTTCTCCTGGAAACGTGAGGAGCTGACACTCTTGCAGATTAGATCCTTAAAAGTGTCACATAGTACTGGGCTCTGGTGAGGCACTTTGTGGGTGAAGCTCCTGAAATGACATTGTGTCTGTCTTCTCATCTTCCATTTTTTCTTTCATCATCCTTCTTGCCATTTCTTCTGTAACCTTAAGAGGATCTTTTCACCAACGTGAATTAATTGCTTGCACAGTAAGTTAAAGCATTTCCCTTCTTGATGTGAAATAGCGTGTGCTTTGTTTAAAGGGTCAGTCCACCTGAAGCTAAAATTTGAGTCTGCACATCTGCTGTGGCCATTATGAGGGACTCCCACTTTCCTTGTTAGATTTTGAATTTATTTTAAATGGTAAAGAAAGCCAAAGAAGTAGCAGAATGGGAAAAGGTCCAAGGTGGGTTGAAAGACTCCCAGGTTGGAGGGGAAGACAATAATGTGTTCAAGATGGGCAGGAGGACTCAAAGATATCCATTGTTGGGGGAAAGACCCAAAAGTGTCCCAGGTTCACAGGAGGGCCCAAAGGTGTCCAGGGTTGGGGAAAGACCCAAAGGTGTCCCAGGCAGGCAGCTGGACCCAAAGGTTTCCTATGTTGACAGGAGGACCCAAAGGTGTCCAAGGTTGAAGGAAAGAGCCAGAGGCGTCCCGGGCAGGAGGGGAGCCAAAGGTGTCCCAGGTGGATGGGAGGAGCCAGTGGTGTCCCAGGCGGGTGGGAGGAGCCAGAGGTGTCCCAGACTGGTGGGAGGAGCCAGAGGTGTCCCAGACTGGTGGGAGGAGCCAGAGGTGTCCCAGACTGGTGGGAAGAGCCAGAGGTGTCCCAGACTGATGGGAGGAGCCAGAGGTGTCCCAGACTGGTGGGAGGAGCCAGAGGTGTCCCAGGCGGGTGGGAGGAGCCAGAGGTGTCCCAGGCGGGTGGGAGGAGCCAGAGGTGTCCCAGGTGGGTGGGAGGAGCCAGAGGTGTCCCAGGCGGGTGGGAGAAGCCAAAGGTGTCCCAGGCGGATGGGAGAAGCCAAAGGTGTCCCAGGCGGATGGGAGAAGCCAAAGGTGTCCCAGGCAGATGGGAGAAGCCAAAGGTGTCCCAGGCAGATGGGAGAAGCCAAAGGTGTCCCAGGCGGATGGGATGTGCCAAAGGTATCCCAGGTGTGTGGGAGGAGCCAAAGGTACATAAATAAAATTTACACAAGGAAAAGTGGGATCCCTATGTGACTGCTGTGGCAGATGCGTGGATTCGGGGTTACAGATGCAGAAATCACACTTTAAGAGTATTACATATATAATATATAAAAGATCAGTAAATTAGGAATTCATTCTAGCATCAGTAATTCATTCTAATGAAAACTGCGGACTCGGGTGGACTTCCCCTTAATAACATACAGCCTCATGCATGAAAAGTCTTCTTGTTGCCCTCAGTAATTAAAAATGTTTAAAAAATGACAGGTGATGGGTGTCTAAGGGTAACAAGAACACTTTTTATTTAGAACAGTGGTGCTGAGTGTCCTGTGTACATGTGAAGCTACCTATGACCAAGATTATCCAGCTTTCAACCCTTGTAGTCTTGTCAACGTTTCAGCAGATATCTGTAGGGCATCAGCATTTAAAACAGTAATTTGTAAAAAAAAAAAAAACTTTAACGGATGGTCAAACAAACATTTTGTAATTCTTCTTTGTTGCTTTCATCCAATGATTCAAGAGATTAAAGGGACCCAAAGAATTAAAAAAAAAAAAATGCTGCTTATATGTTACTGTCTCCTTAACAAATTTGCACTGCACTCCCTCTCTTAGCATCAATCACTTTTTTCACATCCTTTGGCATTACCAGTCACTGCAATATAGCATAATTCAAACATCCATCATTCTTACCGTCTTCTCCTCATATTTGTGTAGGACTCCGATAAAATAAACCTGTCGTATCATGTCACCATTTAAAGATGAATTGGCTGTGCCTCTCCTTTTCAGCCACTAGATGGCACAGCGCATATAGCAAGCAATTTGATCAGCAGCAGCAGTAGAAGACCTTGAAACAGAAATGTTGAGGGTACCACATACTGACAATGAGTTATTGTGGTTGCCAGAATTGGTAGAAGGGATAATTTTGCATTTTCAGGACATATCAGCGAATTCAAAAGACTCTTAGCTCTATATATCTGAACGTATTTACAGAATAATATATATTGTGATTTTGGTGGTACCCCATGGTTCTTCAAAACTAATTGCCTAAAATCCTAGACATGTTTTTGCCTATCACTTGCCCATATTCACTTTGGCACCTTATGGTTTCTGTTCCTGTGTGCCCTGGCATCTAGTAATTTTGTGCCTGTATTATCCTGATATTTAGTGGTTATTGTGTCCATTTTCCCGTGGCATCTAGTGGTTTTTGTGCCCATATTCCGCTGGCATTGAGTGTTTTTTATATGCATGTTTTCCCCTGGCATCTAGTTTTTGTGCCCATATTCCCTTCTACTTTTTAGTTCCCCCTATCCTCCTGGGGCATCTAGTAGTTATTGTGCTTGTATTTCCCTGGCATCTAGTGAGTTTTGTGCACAAATTCTCCTGGCATCTTGTCCTTTTTGGTCCTGTGTCCTCCTGGCATCTAGAGGTCTTTGTTCCCATATTCCTCTAACATCTAATATTTTTTTTGCTATCTAGTAGTTATTGTGCCTTTATTCCCCTGGCACCCAGTGCTATTGTGCTTGTATTCCCCTGGCATCCAGTGCTGTTGTGCTTGTATTCCCCTGGCATCCAGTGCTGTTGTGCTTGTATTCCCCTGGCATCCAGTGCTATTGTGCTTGTATTCCCCTGGCATCCAGTGCTGTTGTGCTTGTATTCCCCTGGCATCCAGTGCTATTGTGTCTGTATTCCCCTGGCATCCAGTGCTATTGTGCTTGTATTCCCCTGGCATCCAGTGCTATTGTGCCTGTATTCCCCTGGCACCCAGTGCTATTGTGCTTGTATTCCCCTGGCATCCAGTGCTATTGTGCCGGTATTCCCCTGGCACCCAGTGCTATTGTGCCTGTATTCCCCTGGCATCCAGTGCTGTTGTGCTTGTATTTCCCTGGCATCCAGTGCTGTTGTGCCTGTATTCCCCTGGCACCCAGTGCTATTGTGCCTGTATTCCCCTGGCATCCAGTGCTGTTGTGCTTGTATTTCCCTGGCATCCAGTGCTGTTGTACTTGTATTCCCCTGGCATCCAGTGCTGTTGTACTTGTATTCCCCTGGCATCCAGTGCTGTTGTGCTTGTATTCCCCTGGCATCCAGTGCTGTTGTGCCTGTATTCGCCTGGCATCCAGCGCTGTTGTACTTGTATTCCCCTGGTATCCAGTGCTGTTGTGCTTGTATTCCCCTGGTATCCAGTGCTATTGTGCTTGTATTCCCCTGGTATCCAGTGCTGTTGTGCTTGTATTCCCCTGGCATCCAGTGCTATTGTGCTTGTATTCCCCTAGTATCCAGTGCTGTTGTGCTTGTATTCCCCTGGCATCCAGTGCTATTGTGCCTGTATTCCCCTGGTACCTAGTGCTATTGTGCCTGTATTCCCCTGGCACCCAGTGCTATTGTGCTTGTATTCCCCTGGCATCCAGCGCTATTGTGCCTGTATTCCCCTGGCATCCAGTGCTGTTGTGCCTGTATTCCCCTGGCATCCCGTGCTGTTGTGCTTGTATTCCCCTGGCATCCAGTGCTGTTGTGCTTGTATTCCCCTGGCATCCAGTGCTATTGTGCTTGTATTCCCCTGGCATCCAGTGCTGTTGTGCCTGTATTCCCCTGGCATCCAGTGCTATTGTGCTTGTATTCCCCTGGCATCCAGTGCTATTGTGTCTGTATTCCCCTGGCATCCAGTGCTATTGTGCTTGTATTCCCCTGGCATCCAGTGCTATTGTGCCTGTATTCCCCTGGCACCCAGTGCTATTGTGCTTGTATTCCCCTGGCATCCAGTGCTATTGTGCCGGTATTCCCCTGGCACCCAGTGCTATTGTGCCTGTATTCCCCTGGCATCCAGTGCTGTTGTGCTTGTATTTCCCTGGCATCCAGTGCTATTGTGCCTGTATTCCCCTGGCACCCAGTGCTATTGTGCTTGTATTCCCCTGGCATCCAGTGCTATTGTGCCGGTATTCCCCTGGCACCCAGTGCTATTGTGCCTGTATTCCCCTGGCATCCAGTGCTGTTGTACTTGTATTCCCCTGGCATCCAGTGCTGTTGTACTTGTATTCCCCTGGCATCCAGTGCTGTAGTGCTTGTATTCCCCTGGCATCCAGTGCTGTTGTGCTTGTATTCCCCTGGCATCCAGTGCTATTGTGCTTGTATTCCCCTGGCATCCAGTGCTATTGTGTCTGTATTCCCCTGGCATCCAGTGCTGTTGTGCTTGTATTCCCCTGGCATCCAGTGCTGTTGTGCTTGTATTCCCCTGGCATCCAGTGCTATTGTGCTTGTATTCCCCTGGCATCCAGTGCTGTTGTGCTTGTATTCCCCTGGCATCCAGTGCTATTGTGCTTGTATTCCCCTGGCATCCAGTGCTATTGTGTCTGTATTCCCCTGGCATCCAGTGCTATTGTGCTTGTATTCCCCTGGCATCCAGTGCTATTGTGCCTGTATTCCCCTGGCATCCAGTGCTGTTGTACTTGTATTCCCCTGGCATCCAGTGCTGTTGTGCTTGTATTCCCCTGGCATCCAGTGCTGTTGTACTTGTATTCCCCTGGCATCCAGTGCTGTTGTACTTGTATTCCCCTGGCATCCAGTGCTGTTGTGCTTGTATTCCCCTGGCATCCAGTGCTATTGTGCTTGTATTCCCCTGGCATCCAGTGCTATTGTGTCTGTATTCCCCTGGCATCCAGTGCTGTTGTGCTTGTATTCCCCTGGCATCCAGTGCTGTTGTGCTTGTATTCCCCTGGCATCCAGTGCTATTGTGCTTGTATTCCCCTGGCATCCAGTGCTGTTGTGCTTGTATTCCCCTGGCATCCAGTGCTATTGTGCTTGTATTCCCCTGGCATCCAGTGCTATTGTGTCTGTATTCCCCTGGCATCCAGTGCTATTGTGCTTGTATTCCCCTGGCATCCAGTGCTATTGTGCCTGTATTCCCCTGGCACCCAGTGCTATTGTGCTTGTATTCCCCTGGCATCCAGTGCTATTGTGCCGGTATTCCCCTGGCACCCAGTGCTATTGTGCCTGTATTCCCCTGGCATCCAGTGCTGTTGTGCTTGTATTTCCCTGGCATCCAGTGCTGTTGTGCCTGTATTCCCCTGGCACCCAGTGCTATTGTGCCTGTATTCCCCTGGCATCCAGTGCTGTTGTGCTTGTATTTCCCTGGCATCCAGTGCTGTTGTGCCTGTATTCCCCTGGCATCCAGTGCTGTTGTACTTGTATTCCCCTGGCATCCAGTGCTGTTGTACTTGTATTCCCCTGGCATCCAGTGCTGTTGTGCTTGTATTCCCCTGGCATCCAGTGCTGTTGTGCCTGTATTCGCCTGGCATCCAGCGCTGTTGTACTTGTATTCCCCTGGTATCCAGTGCTGTTGTGCTTGTATTCCCCTGGTATCCAGTGCTATTGTGCTTGTATTCCCCTGGTATCCAGTGCTGTTGTGCTTGTATTCCCCTGGCATCCAGTGCTATTGTGCTTGTATTCCCCTGGTATCCAGTGCTGTTGTGCTTGTATTCCCCTGGCATCCAGTGCTATTGTGCTTGTATTCCCCTGGTATCCAGTGCTGTTGTGCTTGTATTCCCCTGGTACCCAGTGCTATTGTGCCTGTATTCCCCTGGCACCCAGTGCTATTGTGCTTGTATTCCCCTGGCATCCAGTGCTGTTGTGCTTGTATTCCCCTGGCATCCAGTGCTGTTGTGCTTGTATTCCCCTGGCATCCAGTGCTGTTGTACTTGTATTCCCCTGGCATCCAGTGCTGTTGTACTTGTATTCCCCTGGCATCCAGTGCTGTTGTGCTTGTATTCCCCTGGCATCCAGTGCTATTGTGCTTGTATTCCCCTGGCATCCAGTGCTATTGTGTCTGTATTCCCCTGGCATCCAGTGCTGTTGTGCTTGTATTCCCCTGGCATCCAGTGCTGTTGTGCTTGTATTCCCCTGGCATCCAGTGCTATTGTGCTTGTATTCCCCTGGCATCCAGTGCTGTTGTGCTTGTATTCCCCTGGCATCCAGTGCTATTGTGCTTGTATTCCCCTGGCATCCAGTGCTATTGTGTCTGTATTCCCCTGGCATCCAGTGCTATTGTGCTTGTATTCCCCTGGCATCCAGTGCTATTGTGCCTGTATTCCCCTGGCACCCAGTGCTATTGTGCTTGTATTCCCCTGGCATCCAGTGCTATTGTGCCGGTATTCCCCTGGCACCCAGTGCTATTGTGCCTGTATTCCCCTGGCATCCAGTGCTGTTGTGCTTGTATTTCCCTGGCATCCAGTGCTGTTGTGCCTGTATTCCCCTGGCACCCAGTGCTGTTGTGCCTGTATTCCCCTGGCATCCAGTGCTGTTGTGCTTGTATTTCCCTGGCATCCAGTGCTGTTGTGCCTGTATTCCCCTGGCATCCAGTGCTGTTGTACTTGTATTCCCCTGGCATCCAGTGCTGTTGTACTTGTATTCCCCTGGCATCCAGTGCTGTTGTGCTTGTATTCCCCTGGCATCCAGTGCTGTTGTGCCTGTATTCGCCTGGCATCCAGCGCTGTTGTACTTGTATTCCCCTGGTATCCAGTGCTGTTGTGCTTGTATTCCCCTGGTATCCAGTGCTATTGTGCTTGTATTCCCCTGGTATCCAGTGCTGTTGTGCTTGTATTCCCCTGGCATCCAGTGCTATTGTGCTTGTATTCCCCTGGTATCCAGTGCTGTTGTGCTTGTATTCCCCTGGCATCCAGTGCTATTGTGCTTGTATTCCCCTGGTATCCAGTGCTGTTGTGCTTGTATTCCCCTGGTACCCAGTGCTATTGTGCCTGTATTCCCCTGGCACCCAGTGCTATTGTGCTTGTATTCCCCTGGCATCCAGTGCTGTTGTGCTTGCATTTCCATGGCATCCAGTGCTGTTGTACTTGTATTCCCCTGGCATCCAGTGCTGTTGTGCCTGTATTCCCCTGGCACCCAGTGCTATTGTGCCTGTATTCCCCTGGCACCCAGTGCTATTGTGCTTGTATTCCCCTGGCATCCAGCGCTATTGTGCCTGTATTCCCCTGGCATCCAGTGCTGTTGTGCCTGTATTCCCCTGGCATCCCGTGCTGTTGTGCTTGTATTCCCCTGGCATCCAGTGCTGTTGTGCTTGTATTCCCCTGGCATCCAGTGCTATTGTGCTTGTATTCCCCTGGCATCCAGTGCTGTTGTGCTTGTATTCCCCTGGCATCCAGTGCTATTGTGCTTGTATTCCCCTGGCATCCAGTGCTATTGTGTCTGTATTCCCCTGGCATCCAGTGCTATTGTGCTTGTATTCCCCTGGCATCCAGTGCTATTGTGCCGGTATTCCCCTGGCACCCAGTGCTATTGTGCCTGTATTCCCCTGGCATCCAGTGCTGTTGTGCTTGTATTTCCCTGACATCCAGTGCTGTTGTGCCTGTATTCCCCTGACATCCAGTGCTGTTGTGCCTGTATTCCCCTGGCATCCAGTGCTGTTGTACTTGTATTCCCCTGGCATCCAGTGCTGTTGTACTTGTATTCCCCTGGCATCCAGTGCTGTTGTACTTGTATTCCCCTGGCATCCAGTGCTGTTGTACTTGTATTCCCCTGGCATCCAGTGCTGTTGTGCCTGTATTCGCCTGGCATCCAGCGCTGTTGTACTTGTATTCCCCTGGCATCCAGTGCTGTTGTACTTGTATTCCCCTGGCATCCAGTGCTGTTGTACTTGTATTCCCCTGGCATCCAGTGCTGTTGTACTTGTATTCCCCTGGCATCCAGTGCTGTTGTGCTTGTATTCCCCTGGCATCCAGTGCTGTTGTGCCTGTATTCGCCTGGCATCCAGCGCTGTTGTACTTGTATTCCCCTAGCATCCAGTGCTGTGGTGCTTGTATTCCCCTGGCATCCAGTGCTGTTGTTCTTGCATTTCCATGGCATCCAGTGCTATTGTGCTGGTATTCTCCTGGCATCCATTGCTGTTGTGCCTGTTTTCTCCTGGCATCCATTGCAGTTGTGCCTGTATTCTCCTGGCATCCATTGCTGTTGTGTCTGTATTCTCCTGGCATCCAGTGCTGTTGTGCCTGTATTCCCCTGGCTTCGTGTAGTTATAGTGCCTATATTCCCCTGGCATTGTGTGTGTGTGTTTTTTTTTTTTTTTGTGCCTGCATTACCCTTTTATTTAGTGGTTGTTTGTGCCCACATTGCGCTGACATCTAGTGTTTTTGTTTTTTGGGTTTTTTTTTTTTGTTATTGCCATGGTGTCCATTTTTTTTTTAATTCACCTACTGATTGGATGAAAATAATTGATTACCCCACATGCCATTAAAACAAACATCGACAGAACTGTAACTAATAAATGAGCACTTCAAATTACAATTCCATCAAAAAGGCCTAAAACCTTCCAGTCCGTATACAAAAAAATACTTATTGAAACTTCTACAGTGCTCTTTGCAGTCCTTAGGCGATCAAATTAAAAAGAAAATGTAACGGCAAAGGAAGTTTGTGTGAACTTACAAAATAATTGGGCATCGAAAGAGCTACTCATACATGAGGCTGCTTGTGCTGAAATCCCTCCTAACCCCTAGCGCCTGTCCAGATGCTGCAATTCATCTGTCTATTGCAAGATATAATAATAATTAATTTCATGTTAGGCAGCATTACTGTTCATTGTTGTTAGCTCTGTGCTGTGAAGGTGTTCAGGTATTGTACTTCATGCACTCTTAGACAGTCAGCACTGACACCACCCAAATCTGAAAATGGAGACTTTGGTGGAATATGAAGATTAAATAAACCTCAGTGTTGTGACCCAGAGCAATGGGGAGCAGCCATGTACCCAGGGGTTTACCTCCTAATGGTAACTTATGCTTTGCCCATAAAGAGGAAAAACATGTTTTCTCTTATGTCCTCTGACAGTCGCAGCCCGTTCAGTAAGCCTTCACGAGTGGGCAATGGCGCCCTCTGCAGGAGTAGGCCAGGCAGTGAAAGGATTAGCAAGAATTTTACACCGAGACACACCTCTAGGGGGCCATCCCTCAGACATTACCCAGACACACTTAGTACCGTTTTCCGGTGTTTTTTTGTTCTGGGTCAGCTCCTGTTGAGCTTCTGTTTGCCCTGTTGGCTCAGTTTTTTCTCTGGCCTGGTTGACACGTTAAGAAAATAGAGTTTTTGTAAGAACTTACCGTAAAACTCTTTTCTCTTAGTCCTCTGACAGTCGCAGCCCCTGCCCCTCTGATTTTCTTTTTTGGGGTTGATGCCTTCTGTTACTGCTTGCTACGAAACCGGAGAACAGAACTAATGCCTCGTTTCCACTGAGCGGAACGGTTCGGATTGGTACAATTTGGAAGGGTTATAATGGTCCGGCCTATTCAGGTGAGCGTTTCCACTGCAAGTCTGGACTATTCTCTGGACTGAGCTTTTCGTTTGACGTGAGCATTGATGTTTTCCTGTCCGCCAATCAGTGGAATGTATCGTGTGATGCCAGTAGCTCCACCCTAACCGCACCGTACCATTTCCTATGGCCCTACATCTGGAGGAGGACCAGGAATGGTGCGGTTTGGTTCGGTTGTATGGGCCACTTTCATAATGGAAACACTCAAAATAACGTACCGAACCAACCTGATCCGCTCAGTGGAAACGAGGCATAAGTTTGTCTGGGTAATGTCTAAGGGACGGCCCCCTAGAGGTGTGTCTCAGTGTAAAGGTTTTGCTAATCCTTCCACTGCCTAGCTTACTCCTTCAGAGGGCACCATTACCCACTTGTAAAGGCTTACTGAACGGGCTGCGACTGTCAGAGGACTCCGAGAAAAGAGTTTCACGGTAAGTTCTTACAAAAACTCTTTTTAATGCTGGCCCCCTGCAGCTGCTTTTACCTCCCTTCTCTCCGATAGCACTCCATGGCACATGGTAATTTGCAGGCAGAGGTCTCAGCCCTGTGTGGACTTTATGCTCATACAAGGTTCCTTCCTCTCCCTCTCAGGACAACAGTGCAGTTGGGGAAGAGACGTTTAAGCAGCTCCAGGGACCCATTACAGGCTGCATTGCCATACATGCATTTCAGAAATGCACTTTATCAGGATGCATTCCTGTAAGACCTTGTTCACACCATGGAGAAGAGACATCAGTTTTTCTGCAGGGGTTCTGCATGGACACAAAATAAAAACAGTTGTTCTCTTTGTGCCCTGATCACACCACAACACTGGTATCACATGCTGATTTTTTCTGTGCAGGAATCTGCAACGTGGATGCAGTTTTCTGCATGGAACGAAAACTGACATGACATCATCATTGGTGTGAATAGGGCACATAACTGACGCGCATGAAAACTGATGTCATTGTGCATAAAAACTCACTGAAAAGCTCATGAAAACTGATGTAAACGTATGTCTGTGCAAGTGAAATCTGCACGTTTTTCTCATCCGTTTTCATGCACGTATGGTGTGAACAAGTCCTTGGGGCCACTAAAGCTGATGATGTGCGCTACATTTTGATCAACATTGATCGTAGCTGTGATGATGGTTTCAGTTCTACAACATCGCTGTAGCTTTTCCATATTTGTTGGGTCACCGAGATCTTTTCCCCAGTCCAGGAGTTATAACAAGATTTCACATTAGCTCAACTAAACTTATTTAAGGGTTTCAGAAAAAAGTTAAATTACCGGCATGCTGGGATTGCTAAGGCTCGGTTCACACTGGGGCACCTTCGAAGTTGCCCAACTCTGAAGCCGCCCGTACAGCGCGACTTCAGCGGGGCTTGCAAACGACTTCTCTAATAGAAGTCAATGCAAGCTGCTCTGAAGTCGCCCCCAAGTAGTGCAGGAACCTTTTTTCTAAGTCGGAGCAACTTGAGTCGCTCTGATTAGAACGGTTCCGTTGCACTGAATGCTCCAGATGGCTAAGTCGTCTGACAAGTTGCCTCAGTGTGAACCGGGACTAATTATCACATTTGCTTGTCTTCTCAACCAAACTGTCAAACCATCGAATGTCTGGGGTCATAGCTGATCACATGTGAAGCATCATGGAAGTTACCGATCAAACAGAGGCTTAGATGGCGGCTTTCTTGGCTGAAAAGGATGAGAGGGTTTAGTTCTGCATTAAGGCCATTGTTAACAGGCTTTGGCTGCGAATGCAGCATGCTTTTGACATCCCTTTGGGACTCTTCTGAGATCAATTGCACATCATTGACGGGAGCAGTTGACCACCTCCTCAGCTGTGTCAACCTTCTTCAAGCTGCTTTTGCATTCCCGTAGACCTCTTTAGAGAGAGATCCAGTTCTGAACAAAAGCCCATCAACACAGCCATTATTAACTTTCCTACCAGTCTGCCGGATGTTCGTTATCTCCGATATTTATAGGGATTTCAAGAGTTCTTGCCTTGCTTTATGTTTCCAGTCCCCATATCACATTTTGTTCTTTCTAGTACCCTCTACATACTTCTATTTTGAGTCAGTCCTTCTTCTTTCACATTTTGGTCTTTGCGTGAAGAATTAAATGGCTGCTGATTGCACCCTAGCACAGTGTAGCTTACAGCAGCTTCAGGTCATGCATGTGCAGGTATCGTAGGATAGATTTTTTTTTTTTTTTGTAAGCCCACGGCAACGGAATCAAAACAAATTGTATATCCTTAAAGAAGAGGCATCACCTCCATTTTCATCAGAATCATGTGTTCTGTTCCCCAGGGGACAAAGTACAATCAAGTATTCTGTGTGCACCAGTTTTAGTAAATTGCCCTCATTGAGTTTTAACCCCTTTATGTGCACTGGCAAATAAGGTGGGCTTTAACACCCGAACAATGCACATATACTGATATTTATGTGCTGAGAGCGCACTGTCGGCTCTCAGTCCAGCTATTGGTAGCCAACGACCCGCTTCCGATCATGTGATTACCGTGACAGTGGTCACATGATCGCCGATGCTTCCTGCCCCCCCCCCCCCCCAGGCATTCCAAACTATTTATAGGGAAACCAGAGCAGGGGGGAATACATTTTCTATTTGTTGCCATTGACTATAATGTTATGTACTTTTTTTTTATTAAAGAGCACAAGGGATGCAGCAAGCAGTATTTAAAAAAATAAATAACGCACTGATGTGAAGAGCTTCCTAAATTCTAATGGTAACCAGTTTTTATGTGTTTTTAGGAAACTGTGTTTCAGCGCTGTAGCAGTGTGGCTGAGCCCGAACAGAGTAGCACACGTGGCAATTCAGAGGCTGCATTTGACCTGCTTTGCATTGCTCTGTGTTCCTTTGGGGACAACATGTCCTAATGAGGGGCATTTGATCTGCAAGCATAGCAGGTCAGATGCTGCAATTTCGTTTGAACAGAACGCCGGTCAGTAGGAGGCCTAAAGCCACTATGTATCTAATACTGGAGAGGTGCTGCATCCCTATAGTGTCCTTCAATGGGGTTACTGGACTTGGTGCATCTCTTTATATTTCTGCAAATCCTGTATATACAGTGGGTACGGAAAGTATTCAGACCCCCTTAAATTTTTCACTCTTTGTTATATTGCAGCCATTTGCTAAAATCATTTAGGTTCATTCTTCTTCCTCATGAATGTACACATAGCACCCCATACTGACAGAAAAACACAGAATTGTTGACATTGTTGCAGATTTATTAAAAAAGAAAAACTGAAATATCACATGGTCCTAAGTATTCAGACCCTTTGCTGTGACACTCATATATTTAACTCAGGTGCTTTCCATTTCTTCTGATCATCCTTGAGATGGTTCTACACCTTCATTTGAGTCCAGCTGTGTTTGATTATACTGATTGGACTTGATTAGGAAAGCCACACACCTGTCTATATAAGACCTTCCAGATCACAATGCATGTCAGAGCAAATGAGAATCATGAGGTCAAAGGAACTGCCTGAAGAGCTCAGAGACAGAATTGTGGCAAGGCACAGATCTGGCCAAGGTTACAAAAAGATTTCTGCTGCACTTAAGGGTCCTAAGAGCACAGTGGCCTCCATAATCCTCAAATGGAAGACGTTTGGGACGACCAGAACCCTTCCTAGAGCTGGCCATCCGGCCAAACTGAGCTATCGGGGGGAGAAGAGCCTTGGTGAGAGAGGTAAAGAGAACCCAAAGATCACTGTGGCTGAGCTCCAGAGATGCAGTCAGGAGATGGGAGAAAGTTGTAGAAAGTCAACCATCACTGCAGCTCTCCACCAGTCGGGGCTTTATGGCAGAGTGGCCCGACGGAAGCCTCTCCTCAGTGTAAGACACATGAAAGCCCGCATGGAGTTTGCTAAAAAACACCTGAAGGACTCCAAGATGGTGAGAAATAAGATTCTCTGGTCTGATGAGACCAAAATAGAACTTTTTGGCCTTAATTCTAAGCGGTATGTGTGGAGAAAACCAGGCACTGCTCATCACCTGTCCAATACAGTCCCAACAGTGAAGCATGGTGGTGGCAGCATCATGCTGTGGGGGTGTTTTTCAGCTGCAGGGACAGGACGACTGGTTGCAATCGAGGGAAAGATGAATGCGGCCAAGTACAGGGATATCCTGGACAAAAACCTTCTCCAGAGTGCTCTGGACCTCAGACTGGGCCGAAGGTTTACCTTCCAACAAGACAATGACCCTAAGCACACAGCTAAAATAACGAAGGAGTGGCTTCACAACAACTCCGTGACTGTTCTTGAATGGCCCAGCCAGAGCCCTGACTTAAACTCAATTGAGCATCTCTGGAGAGACCTAAAAATGGCTGTCCACCAACGTTTACCATCCAACCTGACAGAACTGGAGAGGATCTGCAAGGAGGAATGGCAGAGGATCCCCAAATCCAGGTGTGAAAGACTTGTTGCATCTTTCCCAAAAAGACTCCTGGCTGTATTAGATCAAAAGGGGGCTTCTACAAAATACTGAGCAAAGGGTCTGAATACTTAGGACCATGTGATATTTCAGTTTTTCTTTTTTAATAAATCTGCAACAATGTCAACAATTCTGTGTTTTTCTGTCAGTATGGGGTGCTATGTGTACATTCAGGAGGAAGAAGAATGAACTTAAATGATTTTAGCAAATGACTGCAATATAACAAAGAGTGAAAAATTTAAGGGGGTCTGAATACTTTCCGTACCCACTGTAAGTAAACTTGAAAGGATAGGTGCAACGAAAAACTGATATTTCACCTATAGGTGTCTGTTGGGCCGAGTAATTTTACTGGGGGAAGTCACCCGCTGTAAGTCCTGATGGTTTCCCTGACCATTTTGGAGAGTTTTGAATTCCCTTTCCAGCTTGTGGTGTTCACACTACTCCTGTGTCTCCAGCGTCTACCAATAATGGAAATATCAGTACTGTGGCGGAGTGATCCTTTAATTTAAGATTTGAAGCTGAGGTTCAGAGCAACCATACTAACCTTCCCTCCCTTGCAGGTGGATTCTTACGCAAAGGCGCAAAGCTGTTTTTCCGCCGGAGGCACCAGCAAAAAGACCCCAGCATGAGCCAATCTCACAACGACCTGGTCTACCTGGAGCAGCCGGGGGCCCCGGAGCACCGCAAGAAAGGCGCCACGCTGTCCCGGCTCCTGAACAAGAAGCTCCTCCCGAAATCAAAACACAAAAACAAACTGCAGAGCCGGCCCGGCGAGGCAGAGCAAGAATGAAAAGCCTCGCACGGGGGGGGGGCTTGGAGCGGACCAGCGGCTCCCCCGCGAGCAGATGGTTCTGGTGGGAGGGCAGTGCGGAGAATGTCCTCTCCCGGACTAAGTCATGATGTGAATCCATTTTCCTTCTTCTAGCTCAACACTGTGAGACATTAAGGAGCCTGCAGAAGAGACAAAATGGCCGCCTCCTGTGTGCGTGTGTATGAGTGTGTAAGGAAGGCGAGTTTACTTTAAAGAGGCGGTCATTAAGCAAAACACCCGTGTGATGCGGCTTCGATGAAAGTGGCCATGCCCAGATTTGTACTTTTGCACAGATAAAGCCTAACTGCCCCAGAATGTGGAACGCAAGTCGGGCAGCTTGGTGGGTAACACTCCTGCTGAGAAAGTACTGGGTTTGAACCATGCCAGTGACCCTTACCGTATGGAGTGTAGTTGTTTCCCAAGCACCTGCATGGTTTTCACCAGTTCCAGTTTTTATTAAAAACCCAACTGCAGCCAAACTTTTTGTTTTGTTTGAATAGAGTGGGAAAGGGTTAGCGCAGCCATTCTCAACCAAAGTTCCATGGAACCCTTGGGTTCCTCCAGAAGTTGCTAAGTGTTCCTTAGGCTGTGACTGATTTGACCTTCCATTTGATGGTGCCTGCAAGGTTCTAGGATCAACACCACTTGGCAAAGCCACTGGCATGACATCAATCATTTTTTTAACTTCCTATAAGGGTGGCACCTGCCGAATGACTACCAGTATAAGAGGCATTTTTGCCATTGACCCCCCTATTAATTGATTTTAGTAAAGGTTCCCCAAGACCTGAAAATTATTTTATGGTTCTTCTAGGGTAAAACGGTTGAGAAAGGCACATCTCAATTACCATCTGGGTGCCTTTTGGGGAGATTTAATCTTACTTCTGTCAGGAAAGCAAGTGATGGAAAATCTCTCCATTTGGGAAAAATAAAACATTTTAGGAAGACTGCAGAAGTTTTGCTGGAAATTTTTCTTGTGGTGATGACTCCATCTTTTTCAGGTGCCATGGAGACATGACCACCAATATAAGAGGCTTTAACCATTGGCCCCCTAATAATTGGTTTCAGTAAAGGTTCCTCAAGACCTGAAAATTATTTTAGGCCTCCTCTAGGGTAAAAAGGTTGGGTGGAGCCTCTGACACATTTTATTTGCATCTGGTTGCCTTTTGGGGAGATCTAACCTCACTTCCTGTCAGGACAAGAAGTGATGGGAAATCTCTCCATTGGGGAAATGCCCAAAAACACATTTTAGGTAGACTGTAGAAGTGTTAGAGCTTCCTGCCCTGAGGACGACCCCATTTCTTCTCTGGATACCATGGGGACATGAAGGGAGAGAAAACCTCCCAAATGGGGGTCAGGATTTGAACTCTTCCCCTCTCTCTTCAAAACTCAAAGGATTTTTGGTTTTAGGGCTCATTCACACTTTTGCAGTGTGTGCGCGTTAAAGTGGTTGTAAAACCTTACATATACCCAGTGAAGGGAATATCCTCAGGTGATACACAGATGAAACAAATCCTCCTAAGTAAATTGTACCTGTTTATCTGACGTCTTCTCTTCTCTACAGCCATTCAAAGTCACAAATTTATAAAGCTTTTCTGACAGCTCAGATAAAAGGGGGCGGAGATCTGAAGTTACACTCTGCAGAGCTCAGTGAGGATAGGTCTCACAGCTGATTGGAGGGAAGGTAAACCCCTCCTCCCCCCCTCTTCACGCAGCACACAGGAACAGAGCTGAGGTTGCCAATCAGCTGGAGGTGCCTCCCTTGTCACCCTTTTTTCTCTTGGTGTCAGGAAAACTTGTCAGAAGTGACTCATGCTGATAGCAGAGGAACGAAGCAGCAGAGAGAAATTACACTTAGTGCTTTTAATTGAGACAGGTTCACACTCTTGAGGGATATGCCTTGTTCATGTCTGAGGTTTACAACCACTTTATTACAATGCACTACTGTGCATAATTGGGTGTGCTGTATTGCCAGAAATGGTGCATGTCCTTTTTTTTTTTTTTTTGGCGTTTAGTATGTTGACACTCATTTGAATGGGCCGTCGTCATGCATCACGCAATGTGAAAAAATGTGCGTAAAGGCACCAGGACGGCAAGTCCTAATTAACTCCGTAATTTAACTCCAGCTAAATTTCCTTTGTATTTCTTTCCTTCTGGATAGATCAGCCCATCACTATTAGCCCCGGTTCACACTGCTGTGACTTGTCATGCGACTTGAGGGTTCAAAGTCACATGACATGTCGCACCCTATTAACTGCAATGGAACCGTTCTAATCGGTGTGAAAAGGTTCCTTCACTACTGTTGGTTTGACTTCAATACCACTCTGTTAAAGAAGTCATATTCAAGCCACCATGAAGTCACGCAGGGATGTCAGAATGGAAGTCGTGGCAGTGTGAACCCAGCCTAAGAGAGAATTCTCCTCCCTTCCCGTCAGGACACGAAGGTTTAGGTAATCTCTCTAATTTGGACACAGGCACACTTTTATTGCAGTCTGTGGCTTCCTGACCAGGTGACCACTGCATCCTCTACTTCTTGTGATGGTGTCACCCAGACAGGAAGTGGGAGGGGAGGGGAGGAAATATCTGCAAAAATGTAATGGACAGAAATGCAAATGGAAATGTTATCTCTTCTCCACTCTATCCAAAAGTAAAAATAAAAAAGAATGGCTGTAGCTAGGATTAAATGTCTGACCCGATTTGCTTCTAGGGTGTATATAATAAATGTACTGGGGATCCTAAAATGTAAGTCAGAGTTTAATCTGAGTGATTCCATATGAAGCTTTGGCACTGTAAAGAAAGAACATAAATAGGAGTCAGGGAGCGGCTGCTACTTTCAGAGCCTCAGCACACAGGACCTTTGCTTTGTGACAGGTTCCCTTTAAGCCATAGGAGAAGTGTTTGCATTGTGGCAGAGCGCTGTGAGAATGGTGAACTTGTCAGCACAGACTAATAGCAATATGTTCTTTTATCTGCTCTTACACTCCTGAGATTTTTACCCATGATGCCTCTGGGCCGCAGTTCCGTTCCAGGCAGAAGAACAGCAGAGTGCCATCGATGCATATCATGTATGCAAGGTGAAACAGCAGGCCATCCGAAAACACTAACAATGTATTATTAATATTATTATTATATTTTTGGGCATATAAAGAGCTTTATTGAGAGATGTTTGCAGCGTGTGATAAACCACGTGCAAGGTTTGCGATCCAGTCATTTATCCAGGCTTGTACAGAGCTGTATTCCACAACAACCAACCAGAGTTCAGTCCATACAGATCAATTGCTATTGGATACCACACATTGCATATACCATTTGGCTAACTTGCAAGCTGATATTAAAAACTGTACTTTGCTTACATCATCACTACATGTGAACAGTGAAAAGAATATTTGGGAAAATACACTAAGGACAGATCGCAAATAATGCAGCAAAAAAACACAGGGAACAGTGGGGGACATAGCCAGAAAAGGGTCCCTGTTCAGGAACATTTTTTATCCCCATTGTTGGTGTCATTGGAAGGAGTAGTGCCCCATCATTGGTGTTAGTGGGAGGAATGGTGCCCCATCATTGGTGTTAGTGGGAGGAATGGTGCCCTATCATTGGTGTCAATGGGAGGAAAGGTGCCCCATCATTGAGAGGAATGGTGCCCCATCATTGGTGTCATTGGGAGGAATAGTGCCCCATCATTGGTGTTAGTGGGAGGAATGGTGCCCCATCATTGGTGTTAGTGGGAGGAATGGTGCCCTATCATTGGTGTCAATGGGAGGAAAGGTGCCCCATCATTGAGAGGAATGGTGCCCCATCATTGGTGTCATTGGGAGGAATGGTGCCCCATCATTGGTGTCATTGGGGAGGAATAGTGCCCCATCATTGCTGTCATTTGGAGGAATGGTGCCCCATTATTGCTGTCATTGGGAGAATTCGTTCCCCATTGTTAGCAGGAGGAATAATGTCCCATGGTTGTGTCAGTGGAAGGAATAATGCCCCATCACTGGTGTTATTGGGAGGAATGGTGCCCTATCATTGCTGTCTTTGGGAGGAATGGTGCCCCATTGTTTGTTAGCAGGAGGGATAATTTCCCATAGTTGGTGTCAGTGGAAGAAATAGTGCCCCATCATTAGTGTCAGTGGGAGGAATAGTGCCCCATCATTAGTGTCAGTGGAAGGAATAGTGCCCCATCATTGGTGTCAGTGGAAGGAATAGTGCCCCATCATTGGTGTCAGTGGGAGGAATAGTGCCCCATCGTTGGGTGTCAGTGTGAGGAATAGTGCCCCATCATTAGTGTCAGTGGGAGGAATAGTGCCCCATCATTGGTGTCAGTGGGAGGAATAGTGCCCTATCGTTGGGTGTCAGTGTGAGGAATAGTGCCCTATCGTTGGGTGTCCGTGGAGGAATACTGTCCCATCATTGGTGTCGTTGGAGGAATAGTGCCCAATCGTTGGTGTCAGTGGAAGGAATAGTGCCCCATCATTGGTGTCAGTAGAAGGAATAGTGCCCCATCATTGGTGTCAGTAGAAGGAATAGTGCCCCATCCTTGGTGTTAGTAGAAGGAATAGTGCCCCATCCTTGGTTTCAGTGGACGAATAGTGCTCTATTATTGGTGTCAGTGGGAAAAGTAGTACCTCATTGTTTGGTGTCAGTGGGAGGAGTAGTACCCCATTTCTGGTGTCAGTGGGAGGAGTAGTGTTTTAAGGGCTGGATGAAAGCAAGCAGAGGGTGACAGTTTGGGAAGCACTGTGTTAGGGCATCATGAACAGACCTCCCCCTTTTACCTGCTTTAAAAGTAAGCTGTGTCCAGGTCTACGTGACAGCGGCAGGTGGTACCAGCATCTGTCTGACCACATCTTGTGTAAATGGACCCCCTAAATCCCAGAGGGTCCCTTATGCAGTTCCTTAGTGTGCACAAAATGGTGTGACCTCGCCTATACTTACATACTGAGAATGGGTGACCAATGTAATCTCATAATAATTGTCCTTCACAAGCACCCTGCACTGAAAGAGGAGGCTAGGCAAACCTCTTCAATCAAAAATAGCAGTTGTCTGACTGTCATACTGATCCTCAGACTCCTAAAACACATACTCAGCCTGAATTTCATAGCTGTATACCACCCAATATGGTCAATCAGGTGGGTTGGGTCAGTAGTGGTGGTCTCCAAATCCAAATGACTCTTTAACTTTTGTAAAATAGGACACGGGAGGCGCTGAATGGTTGCTATAGGCAGCACAGGCACTTTTTAGGCATTTTATCATCTCTGTATTATTGATGGTATTTAATAAATTATAGTATTTGGTCATTGCAGTGTTGGCAAAACATTAATAACACAAAATCAAGTATATTTTCACTATCAGTATTGCTAATTTTGTATACTATGCAAGCATTTGGCTTCATATATGGGAACGTGAAAGGGGCTTATTTGGTAAGCCATGGTCATAGCCTGTAGCTTCCAATCAGATTTCATTTTTCTGTAGTCAGCTCAATTCTGATTGGTCTCCATGGGCTTTGGTCCTTTTTCCCTGACTTATTGAACTATCCCTTTTGCCTTTAAACATGTACCTCATTATTTTAAAACTACTCAAGGAAGGCCAGAGCCAATGGCCTAATGACAAGTCAGACGATGGCGGTCACAACCTCAAATGTATAAAGAAAGTGTTTTCTTGCCTATAGCAACCAACTCTCCTTTTCTTACGTGACCGAAAAAAAAATTGGTTTTTGATGGAATTCCTTAAAAGTGGATCTAAAGCTATTTTGAATGGAGTGCCCTGTCAAGGTTTTTATTGCGGTCTGTGTCCCCATTAGGATGATTGACCCCTGCATTTTTGCTCGTAACCAATGCCACTGGGAACGAAAGTGATGGGAAAATCCCAAATTTTGAGGACCCTGTTGAGGTAACCCTCACCTTAATGCATGTCGCCACAAGTAGCAATGCACCTGCTCTTTGTATGGAGCCACCCACTGTAAACGGCACCCCAATGCCTACCGTAATGCATTTACCGTGCATTGCATTTTGAAGAATCATGTGTTTTTTTTCCTCCATTGTGGTGCTTGGGCAACCTATTCTTAATGAATGTGGGGGGGGGGGCTGCCGTAAAGGGTTAGTTTACCTTTACAAAAGATAAGAGGTGACTATAGATTTAAAACAAACTGTGCAGCTTTGACCAAAGTTAAATAATGCCTTTGTTATAGGTGTAGGGCGCCAGTGATGGTGAACCTTGGCACCCCAGATGTTTTGGAACTACATTTCCCTCATTTTGCTCAACTACACTGCAGAGTGTATGAGCATCATGGGAAATGTAGTTCCAAAACATCGGGGGTGCCAAGGTTCGCCATCACTGTAGGTCATTAACATATCTTCCAAAACCTGACTGAAAAACTCCCAGGCATCATCCCATCCTACCTTATTGCTAGGATGATGCTAAGACACTCCCAGACGATTCAAACCCCTTTGCACGCTCCCTCTCTCCCCTGTTGCAGTAGCTCTAAACTCAGTGATGCTGCGATGGAAAAGATGGTGGACCACGCATGTGCGAGGGTTTATGGCTGGGAGTATCTTAACAACGTCCTAGCAACAAGGCAGGACAGGATGGTGCCACCTTTGGGAGGTTGCAACCAGGCTTCAGGAGGTACGTAAATGTACTAAAGTAACTTTAGTCAGAGCTGCACAGTTTTATTTATCTACAGATGCCCCTTACCTGCATAGACAGTTTTTTTGGTAACCATGAACTAATCCTTTAACCCAATCCATGTTATAAGCTGCCATAACGCTGCTTAATGCATGTGCATTAATAAACCACAAGGGAACACATCAGTGTGAATGGGCCCTAAAGCCTAGTAAACAAGGGCCGAATGCCGGGCCGACATTAGGCCCATGTGTACTTCCGTTGGTCCAACAGAAGCCGGTGTTCTGCCGAAAACTCCCAACTCGCCATAAATCTCCAACCACGTCACTTCTTGTGACTCTCCAGCAGCAATAATTAGAGATTTTGGCCAGTTGGTGTTTTCACAGAACAGGCAGCAGCATATACACTACGGCAGTGGTCCTCAACCCTGGTCCTCAGGGCCCACTAACAGGCCAGGTTTGCAAGATAACTGAAATACATCCCAGGTGATATCATTTGCTGCTCAGTGATTGCAGTACTCTAGTCTGCATCTCCCCAAGGTAATACTTAAAATCTGGCCTGTTAGTGGGTCCTGAGGACTGGAGTTGAGGACCACTGCACTACGGTACACGTTATAATGAGTGGACATTGTTAGACCGCCCACTAGTAATCAACAACATGGCCGCCTTAAAGGCGGTGAGCCCTTTTTTCCTCCTCACCCGGTGTTCTGTCAAAACAGGCAACTGGTCGTGTGCCGTAGTGTATACGCTGTTCTGTGAAAATACCAACTGGTTGAAATCTCCAATTATTGCTGCTGGAGAGTCACCGGAATTGATGTGGTTGGAGGTTTTTGCGATTTGGAGGTTTCGGCAGAACACCGGGTATTCAGCCGGCTTCTGTCAAGGGGCATGAATGAAAAGGGTCTGCCATTCGGCTCCCGATTAGCCAATGGCTGAGAGCGCTGACCGGAGTGTTCTGGCGGGGGCCTGTCAGAACACAATAGCACAGCGGGGGAGATCGCTGTACTAACATCACACAGTTAGTACAGTGGCTCCTCCTGAGCTGTCAGGTTTTTTTTCGGTTCAGTCTGCTTCGTTGGAAAAAAAAAAACAACTAGTAGTGTGTACTAGGCTTTAGTTGTTGCTGGAACTGGAATAGAAGGGAAATCTTCCAATGGAGACACTTTTTCCGATGACAACTGTTTAGAAGGGGGGGTTAATATTTTGTTTTCTGTGTGCAGGACAGGTAATGAAGTGACGTTTCACAAATGGGACACAGGTGGCATTTAAAAAAAAAAAAAAAACCTAACAAGGGATTTAACAATTCCTTACATCATCATCCATAAAAAGAAAAGCTTTATAATATACTTTTAATTTCTGGTATTTAAGAGATGCTGGGCCTCGCCTATTAATGTGTTTCGGAATAGGGCCACTTCTAAGAGCCTGTGCGGCTCCCACTATGATCTGTACAAATGGCAGCATAAAATTGGCTACAACTGCGTGAGAAGGTTCCGCAGTCAGACACATCGATAAGTGACGTCTTTTCAGGAGCAAACCTTGCATGTATATACTGTACATAGTAGCTAATTTAACAGAGAGCACAATCAGTAGTAACCAATGAAATGTTTGATTTTATGTTTGAACATGCAGTATAAAATAATAGCTGGACTCCTATTGGCTGCTGTGGAAAACACCTTTGCTTTTTTTTCTCTGCTCTTCATGATGTGGCCATGTTGTGTTTTCCTATTTTATTAACCTATTGGTATCCATAGAAAGGACATTCTGGAGCTGAATGATTATTCAATGGCATTGGTTTGATTTAGAGGGGAAATTGGAGGCATGCTTTAATTTTTCCAACAATGGCAACCAAGAGGTGTCCACATAGGTTGGAAGGTAGCCATGGATAGGCAGTTGTCTGTGAGGGCTTCAAAAAATAGTTTGCACTGGATAAGGGGAACAGAGTCTTATGCCCTGTACACACGCAGCGATTATCGGCCGACCGATCGTCCAACTTTTGTCCAGAGTGGTGTTTTGTTGGTTGGAATGTGCTCTAGACTGCGCACGATTTTTCTCGGCCAACAAAAATCTACTTCAGAAGTGATGTCATGTTCTGGTTTACTTTCCGTGTGTTTTTTCTTCTCTGAGCATGCCCAGTCTTGCTCATCAGGTTTTTGTCTGCCGAAATCTGTACTGACTGACGGAAAATCGGCCGCTGTGTTGACGGCCAACAAAAATTTTATAGCATGCACACCAGATTTTGTTCGGCCGAAAAGTCTCAGTCGGTTGTCGGAAGCATCATACTAACAAGCCGAAAAACAGCCGATCGGATGTTGGCCGAAGATTTACGGCCAACAATCGGTGCGTGTGTACGGGCCTTTAGGAAATCTGTTGCTGGTGAGTGGGCACCAATATCAGAATAGTGTAACATAGGACTTACCCCAAGATAAACCAGAAGGGAGTTACGCCAACGTCTTTACTTACTTTATAGAAAGGACCAATATATCCTATAAAACAGATGGCTGCAGGCACTCATTAATGAATGTGTTTTTCATCCATTCCCAAACAAGGCTGCCCAATGAGACTCGGCTCCCTGCTCGTGTGATAGGTGAAGACCCCCTGGTTCACTCCTATACCTGCTTATATCCAACCTGGAGAAAGGGCGATATAGAATAGAAAGGCGATCATTAAATTGTGAGATATTTTTAAAATTAAAGCAGTGTTTAACATTTATTTTAATCACATTTTCATAATCAGGGATTTAATTACACAACACTGAAAACAAAGTGGGAAATGGTATGATCCATAATATCCGAGTGGAAAATGTATAATCTCCCCTATGGCTGCATTCACACCTGAGCAAAGCGACTTTCAAGCGTTGTTATTTAAGAATTTTTGAGCGTTTTTAGAAGTGTATTACAAGCGTTTTAGAAGTGATTTTATAAGCGTTTAACAGCGTCAGGCATTTTTTTTTTTTTTTAGCCAATAGAAAGCACTTAGGGCGAAAAGAGTCACACGTTTTCAGGTGTTCCCATTGAAGTCTATGGCTTCCAATCTGCCAAAAAGAAGCTCATGTACTTTTTTGAGCGACAGAACGCTTAGATGTGAACAGGGGCCATTGAAACGAATGGGGTTTGGCTTGCTGAGCGTCTTAGAGCTTCAAGCTGAAAATCGCCCAGGGTGAACATGACCCTAAAGAAGTTGGTGTGTCACCCTCTGTATATGTTTTATTCTTTGTATATTTTATGATATTTTATAACATAAAATAACTTCTGTAACAGTACTGGATGTGCTTGTATCCTCGCCATCCTGTCAGTACCATTTTTTTGTATGGGTCCTTTCCTGGCACCTTGTTAGAAGAATGGACTTTTGGAGGTTCTTATTCCGATCACGTATATGGACTCTGCGTCAGGACCTGATTTCCACTGGGGCTCAAAACGAAAAGGGTTATTTTACTAAAAGCCAGGGAAGAACCCTCAGAAAACATGGGAAAGGAGAAAAAAAAAAAACACTTGGATGGACATATACACTACCGAGATGTGGTACCAACGAGTGTATACCAAAGCCTATATAAAACTGTGTGCCACATCCCATGTAGTAATTGGAAGTGAGGACTGAAACAAAATGTACTTTATAGGCACAAAGAGAGCGTATATATAATTATGTATTATAACATATCCCAGGATGCACCACTGTTTGTGCCAACCCACTGGGACAGTCCTAAAAGCCTGTGTGTCACTGGCTGGGTTTCCTCCACTGTCCAACAGGCTCCCCTATTGGATGCAGTGGGGACACTCCCTCAGACCAGATGAATCGCACATGGACAAATGCAACAGGCAAAACTATTGATCAGGCTCTTCTGATAAGCAGAATATGGTTTCTTCCTAGCAGCTATCGGGGAGGGTGCTACAACTGTAAGAGTTCTGAATATATATTATAAGAATTATTATTAAATAATATTATAATATATTAAAAGAATGAGCATACAAAATGGTCATATTATGGATGACCATACAAAATATGGTGCTGGCAGATTGAGTTGATCTGTGCAGGCAGTCCCATTTCGGTCAGTTGAGATGAAGTGGCTGAATGGATGAGCAATAGTTAGAATTCTTAGGCCTCACTCATATGGGCATATTACAGAGTATACCAGTGTGAATGCCGTATTTCCCGCACTGGTGTTCCGTTCCTGCTATGCTGGCAGTCCTATTGTTGTTACCTGGGACACAGTGGCTGCTCCCAATCTGACACCAGTGTGGCTATGGGTGCAGGGCCCAGAACACAGACCGTGTACATTCGGGGCCGCACGCACACTGATGTCAAATTGAGAGCAGCATCTGTGTCTTTTTAGCATCAATGGGACTCCCTGCAGGGGGATGCATAGAACACCTGGCTCTTGCACGGCCATACACTGTAATACTCACATGTGAACAAGGCCTACAGCAGTGCTTTTGCTTTTGAAAATAGAGTAAGGACATGCCAACGTCTTTAAAGAAGAACCCTATCACAACTATGGATCATCCAGTCCCCGCCGCTGTAACTTTTTAAGCCTGTGTCATGTCCCTGAAGTACCTGGCTATCTATGCAAGGGCCCATTTACATCTATGCGTTGCATCATCGTACGTCACGTCAAGCATTCATGTTGATTGCATATATGCCACTCCTAATGTGCCAACGCACCCAAACATGGCTAAAACTGGCACATGACCTTTTTGATTTTTAGGAACTCCAGCACACTTCGATACATTGTCATGTGTTACAGCATGCCACAAGGCAGGTGCGTTGCCTTTGTGCTTTGGGGTGCCTTTCAAAATGAATGGTGCATTAATTCATGCAACGTGCGTTACTGCAACACGACAGTGTGAATGGGGCACCACATATTTGCAAATTTAACAATATATATGTAAACCCAATCACTAATCTCATATGTGCTTTCACATGTTAGTTTTAAACATTTTCACTTTAAAAAAATATATATATTTTGTAAATCAAAATAATTTTTTTGTGATCCTGCCCTAAAGGTCCTTGTTCAGGCATTTCTGTTGTAGGGTGACAACACTTTAATTCTGTATCCCAAGTCTCCTGCATTGTTACCCTGTCAAATAGGCTTATGATGGAGACTACAAGTGGCCATTCTAACACGCATTACACAGGCATGATCCACTGTTGTCACCATCTGGTTACCTGCCCTTGAGAAATTAAATTGTCCACTGTTGTCACCATCTGGTTACCTGCCCTTTAAAAATGAAATGGTCCACTGTTGTCACCATGGCAGTCTTTAACGCAGGGCAAAAGGGACCGCTGCCCCAGGCCCAGTCATTGTTGTGGGGCCCAAAGCAGCTGCCCCTTGAGCCTGCACTGCCTCAGAATAGTTGATTCAAGAGGGCCCAAGAAAATGTTTCCCCAGGGTCCAATCAATATTAAAGACAACCCTGGTTGTCACCATCTCATAACCGCTCTTGAGAAAGTGAAAAAAGGGGCATGTACAGGGTCTCTATAAGGTTCCCAAATTTTGGAAATGGTTATCCTTTAACTAAATAGGACATTCCCTATATAGGGCCATATATTGTGCTAGTAGTTTGCAATGACCAGTATAAGTTCTTCTGAAGCCAAACAATAAACTATATAATCATGTAACACACCTGCGTGGTCACCATCTGCTGCATATGACCAATGATTAGCCATCTTCCTAACCTGCACTTTAAATGGCTGCTAGGTCACATTACCCCCATGACTAAAATAAAAACAATCTGTGTAAAAACTTTTTTAGCTTGGGTCTAATTAGCCTGCTGCTCCATTTTGTATCTGTATTGGGCTTTGAAACATTTCCTAGCCAATAATACCTTATCACCTGACTAGGAGCCACAGGAGGGCATTGGGCACTGCATACAAAATGGCGGCTGTGTCACATGACTTTGTGACTAAAGAAAAAAAACTGCATGTGAACTTTTTCCTATTATTATTTTTAGCTTAGTACTTAGCCCATGGCTCCATTTTGTAGCCTTATTGGGCTCTAATCTTCAGGCGATGTACCTTGGAGCCAGGAGCCATCGGAAACATATGCAGTGGTCCATGACTGTATACAAAATGGCTGCAGTGATTCACAGTAGAAACACCTTTTTTTTCTGTTTTAGGGGTCATCAGGATTTATATAGAGCCAACAGTTTGCACCGCGCTTTACAACATGAGGGCAGACAGTACAGTTACAATACAATTCAATACAGGAGGAATCGGAGGGCCCTGCTCGTTAGAGCTTACAATCTAAAAAGAAAGTTAATCCAGGAATGCATACAGAATGGCTGCCATGGCATTTTATGATAAGGCCCCCTTTTTTTCCCTGTCCATTCAGAACCCAAAAAACTACAAAATGCTTCCAAAGAGGGTGGAAAAGCGGGTTCTATCAAAAAAACGCCATGGCAACCATTTTGTATGCAACCCTGCATTACCTCATACTCTGATTGCTGCTAGTCAGGTGACAACATACATTGCTTTTAGAACCCAAACGACTACAAAAAGCTGTCATAAACAGCAGGTTAAGGTACATTGTCACCTGGCTAGGAGCCATCATTACATTAGGATGTGAGGCAATCTAGTACTGCATACAAAATGGCGTCCATGGTGTTTTGTGATAGTGCCCCCTTTTTTCCCCTCTGTTCAGAACCTAAAAGACTACAAAATGCTTGACGAAAAGGGGGTTCTATCACAAAACGCCATGGCAGCCTTTATGTATGCAATCCTGGATTACCTCATACACTGACGGCTGCTAGTTAGGTGACAACATACATTAATCTGCTTTTAACATCGACTACAAAATGCAGTCAAAAACAGCAGGTTAATGTATGTTGTCATCTGACTAGGAGCCATCATTCGGGTGTGAGGTAATCTGGGGCTGCATACAAAATGGCTGCCATGGTGTTTGGTGATAAGACCCCCTTTTTCCTCTCCTTGCCAGACTGTTGTAGTTAATCTGGGCTCTAAACAAGCTTCAGGCTAATGTACGGTATCACCTGATTAGGAGCCATCATGAGAGTATGAGGTAATCCAGGACTGCATCCAAAATGGCTGCCATGAAATTTTGTGATAGGGTCCCCTTTCTCCCCCCTCTGTTCAAAAGACTACAAAATGCTTCCAAAGAGGATAGAAAAGGGGTTATATCACAAAATGCGATGGCAGCCATTTTGTATGCAATCTTGGATCACCTCATACTTTAATGACGGCTGCTGGTTGGGTGACAACGTACATGAACCTGCTGCTCGTTCAGAACCCAAAATCACTACAAAATGCTGTCAAAAACAGCAGGTTAGTGTAACATGTGTGGGTTTTTTTTTGTAATGTAAGTTGTCACCTGACTAGAAGCCGTCATTAGGGTGTAAGGTAATCCAGGACCACATGCAAAATGGCTGCCATGGTGTTTTGTAAAAGGACCTCCTCCACCCCCCAGAATTTTGAAGGCACTTTGGGTTCTAAACAAGCTTCAGGCTAATGTACGTTATCACCTGACTAGGCGCCATCATTAGAGAATGAGATAATCCAGGACTGCATACAAAATGGCTGCCTTGATGTTTTGGGATATGACCCCCTTTTTGTCCCTTCCTTGACAGACTTTTGTAGTCAATTTGGGTTCTAAACAAGCTTCAGACTTTTGTCACCTGACTAGGAGTAGGAGCCATAATTAGGGTTTGAGGTAATCCCCAACTGCATTCAAAATGTTTTGGTTTCTGAAGGTGCACAAGGCTAATGTATATTATCTCCTGACCCGGAGTCGTCACCAATGTGTGAGGTAATCCAGGACTGAAATACAAAATGGCTGCCATGACTTTTTGGCGTATGACCCCTTTTTGTCCCTTCCTTGACAGGCTTTTGTAGTCAATTTGGGTTCTAAACAAGCTTCAAGCTAATGTATGTCACCTGACTAGGAGCCATCATTAGAGTATGAGATAATCCAGGACTCCATACAAAATGGCTGCCATGATGTTTTGGGATATGACCCCTTTTTGTCCCTTCCTTGACAGACTTTTGTAGTTCATTTGGGTTCTAAACAAGCTTCAGGCTATTGTATGTCACCTGACTAGGAGCCATCATTAGGGTGTGAGGTAATCTAGGACTGCATACAAAATGGCTGCCATGGTGTTTGGTGATAGGACCCCCTTTTTCCTCTCCTTGACAGATTTTTGTAGTTCATTTGGGCTCTAAACAAGCTTCAGGCTAATGTACGTTATCACCTGACTAGGAACCATCATTAGGGTTTGAGGTAATCCCTAACTGCATTCAAAATGTTTTGGTTTCTGAAGGTGCACAAGGCTAATGTATATTATCTCCTGACCCGGAGTCGTCACTAATGTGTGAGGTAATCCAGGACTGCATACAAAATGGCTGCCGCATTTCTTTCATTTTCCGTGTACAGTAAACCATTTCCTCCACGTGATTTTAAAGCTTTTTTTTTTTAAGGTGAAATTTCTTATTTCCTTGGATGGCCCGCTGCTTATCTTTCCCTTATTTTATTAGATTTGAAGTGTGAATGACTGATGAGTGAACTGAGAAATAAATTTTTATGTATTCAGAAACGCGGGTATTGACTTCTGTTATCAGAAACACTGAGGAACCCCTCGGCTGCCAGCACGGTCTGCGTTTTGTTTCAAGAAATCGAGAAGTTCTGTGGACTTCTGGGACGGAACGGGGTTCACTGTCCTGCTGTACAAACTTATCGCTGAGGTAGCATTAATAGCCATATTAAATGATGAATTATGCAAATAATATACTTTATATACTATTTAATGCCGCAGAGATATAATGTAGGAAATTTTTGGGTTTTTTTGTTTTCTTGAGTTTACATTTGAACAGCAAGTAAAAAGAATTTAACTTTTTTTTTTTTTTTTTTTTGAGCAATTCATGACTGTAAAATGAGATCCTCAATTCTTCTAAAAATGAGAAAATGTAAATGTTCTGTATTAAAAAAAATCTTCACCTCTTCCTGGTATTTTGTGAATCTCGAAATAATTTCTATCTGATTGACATGTAATTTCTTTCATTAAAGACTTTTTTTTTTTCTACGTTCCCTGTAGCTTCATCCAATCCTGTCCTTGTATCTCTGGATAATAAAAAAAAAAGGGGGGCCCTTTGGACAGGCGATTAGCGTTTCCACCGCGACACAGAAACTTCTGCCTATGCACAGTTTGGGGGTCTATTTTAACCACTTCAGCTCCAGGATGGTTTTACCCCCTTAATGACAGGCCACTTTTTGCAATTCGTGCGACGCTGTACCCAAATAAAATTGATGTCCTTTTATACCCACAAATAGAGCTTTCTTTTGGTGGTATTTGATCACCTCTGCGGTTTTTAAATTTTGCGCTATTAACAAAATAAATGAGCGTCAATTTTGAAAAAAAACACTATTTTAAACATTCCCAATAAAAACATTTTTAAAAATCAAATTTTTTATCAGTTTAGGCCAGTTTGTATTCTGCCTGCTCGGATCTTATGGTACAGAAGTATCTACAGAAGTTTCTAGTTGCAGTGAGTTTCCAAAAGCAGTACATGCACTACTTTTATTGCCGGTTCACACTGGGGCGGCACGACTCTGTACTACTTCGGGGGCGACTTGTGCATTCCCATGCACCACGACTTCGGAGCGACTTGCATGGACTTCACATAATGGAAGTCTATGCAAGTCGCTCCGAGGTCGCCCCGAAGTAGTACAGGACCCTTTTTCTAAGTCAGAGCGACTTGTGTCGCTCCTATTAGAACGGGTCCTGTAGCAGTCAATGGACCGCGAGGGAGCGCGACTTGTCGCGCTAGTGTGAATCGAGGCTTAGTGCGGTGTGATTTCGGCCCATTCAAAATGAATAGGCTGAAATTGCACTGTACACAACTGCATGTGATTTGCACAGGGATGCACATCGCGTTCCTGTGTGATTCCCGGTGAGAATTGGCCCTCAGCTTCAAGAGTCAGTTCACCTTTACCAAAAACTTCCTATGCAGATAAGGGTGATCTGTAGATAAAAACAAACTGTGCAGCTCTGACTGCAAACTTAAATAATGCATTTGCTATAGGTGTAGGCCATTTCTGTACCCCATGAAGCCTGACTAGAAAACCTCCAGGCCGAGAAGAAGGCGCTGCTGAGACCAATCTGTTGCTCTCGCAGTGAATAGCCTCAGCCGGTGCTGCTCTGACCATGCCCACTGACGCGTTTCACCCTGAGGCCATACACTGCGAGAGAACCAAGTTGGTCTGTGCGGCTTCTTCATCTCGGCATGTCTACACTTCTGAATTAGTGCACAGACACAGACTCCCACACTCTGAATACAGGGGGGGGGGGGGGGACTTTCCATCCTCCAGTTTTTAGCGGCACTACAAGCCCAACTTAAAAAACTTTCAGGATGTTGCCAGTAGAAGTTTAGCTGTTACTGTTCATCTTCACCATCACAGGAGTGAGTTTTCAAATTCTGTGTTTAGAGCTACTGCATCAGGGAGGAGAAAGCGCATGTGAAGAGGGTTTGGATCAGAGAAAGAGCTCAATCCTGTGAAGGTAAACAGTACCAGCTGGCCTCTGGTAATAACATCCTAGAAGTTTTCCAGTCAGGCTTCATGTGGTACCCAAATGGCCTACACCTATAACAAGGGCATTATTCAACTTTGGTCAAAGCTGCACAATTTGTTTTTATCTACAGTTGGTCCCTTTATATGACAGTTTTTTTTATTTATTTTTTTATAAAAGGTAAACTATACCTTTAAGTGTCCATTCACACTGGTACGACTTGTCAGGCGACCTGGTCAGCCTGACAAGTCATGCACCGTCGCTCCCACTGTGTAGTACAGGAGCCGTTCAAATAGGAGCGACACAAGTCGCTCAGACTTAGAAGAAGGGTCCTGTACTACTTGGGGGCGACCTGGAGGCGACTTGCATTGACTTCCATTATGTTAAGTCCATGCAAGTCGCGCTGCACGCAACTTCACAGGTCGCCCTCCTAAGTCGGAGCGACCTAATGTGAACGGGGTCTAAGGCCCCTTTCACACAGGCGGACCGTTCACGGGTGCCATGGGTTACATGCTTGACGGCCGTCAGAAGGTTCACCCAGTGGGCAGTAAAAGTTATATACCTTCCCTGCCCGTGTTTGCTAGACCATGTGTCTGTGGTCAGATGTATCTTGGCACCGACACTGTGTGCCAGAGATATATTCACTTGCCGCTGAACATGGCCATACAGCTCTGGGATGCTCTTCTGTGAGAAATATTTCGTCCCTGGGACCTTCCATTGTGGTGTTCCAATGGCCACAAATTTCCGAAAGGCCTCCGATACCACCAGTTTATATGGCAGTAGTTTGCGGGCTATCAGTTCCGACAAGCCAGCGGTCAACCGTTGGGCAAGAGAGTTATCCGGCATCATAATTTTTTTACGCTCCAACATTTGGGCCACGGAAGCCTGCCTTTTTCTATAAAAATGTGAGGACGGCATGATGGAAGGTGGAGTGGAGGACAATTGTGAAGAGGCTGGACGGTGAGAGCCTGAAGTGTGGCTTTGTGGGTTCTGACGGCGTTGCTCCCACTGGGCTCGGTGATGGGAGTCCAGGTGCCTTCTTAGGCCCCTTTCACACAGGCGGACCGTTCAGATCGGCCTGTCCGTTTTTTTTTGGCGGATCTGAATGGATGCCTCATGTATCTCTATGGGGCATCGGATGTCAGCGGAGACATGTCCTCTGACATCCGATCCGTCAAATCTGGAGACAGTGGACCACACAGGATAATGCCATCTCTGGGAGGTTTTTTTGGCCAGGCTTCAAGAGGTTCATAAATGGCCTACACCTATAGCAAGAGCATTGCCAAGCTTTAGTCAGAGCTGCACAGTTTGTTTTTATCTACATCTGCCCCTTACCTGCATAGGCAGTTTTTGGTTAAGGTGACCTAACCCTTTAGAGTCCATTCACACTTGTACAACACCAGAGTTGCCAAACTTTGGAGTGCAACTTTGCATGGGTGCGACTTCGATACAACTTTGGCTTTGAGCGAGGGTTATGGATAACTGTTGCACTGTATAACATTTAGGTATGACTTTGATGCAGCTTTTGAGGGTTTACACTGAAGTCTATGGCCCTCAAGTTGCATGAAAGTCCAACCAAAGTAGCGTATGAACTACTTTGAAGTTGAACATATATGAATGCTTTTTATTGGAAAACATGTGGAATGACTTGCTTTGCGACTTTGATGTCCAAAGTCGCATGACAAGTCGCACATGTGTGAATGGAGCCTTAAAGCCTCGTGTACACTGGGCGTTTAGCCCTGGCACATAAGAGTCCGGCATTTAGGTGCCCCAGTCCAGACCTGCTTGCCCGATCCTAAACGCTGGAGTCTCATGCACCAGGGCTGAATGTGCATGTGCCCAATATAAATTGATTTCCTATGATCACCAGCTCCATCTTTTGGCCCTAATGCATTTTTGTTTCCTGAAATACCTCAGTCGGGAAGCTACTGCATTATGACCACTAGATGGAGCTAGGACATAAATACATTGAGCAAAATTTATAGCAGAATTTGTGACGACTGGGCGAATACTTGCAACATTCATTAACCGCTTGCCGACCGCCGCAAGTAAATTTACTGCGGCGGTCAGCCCCGGCCAGGCAGAGTGACGTTAATTAACGTTACTAGCCTGGGAGGGTCTGGGGAGCGAGCGCGCGCCCACCCGCGAAGGCGCGCTCACGGACCCCCCCGCGCGCGTGTGACCGGCGGACCCGATGTCCGCCGGTCACTCGGCGATCGTTGGGGGAGAGGGAGAAAGTCAGGCGGCTTGTGTAAACAAGCTGCCTGTCATTCTCCTCGGTGTAAAAACACTGATCAAACGGTTCTACTATGTAGAACCGTTGATCAGTGTCCTTACACCTCAAGCCACAGCCAATCACAGTAAGAATCACGCCCCTAGGGACACACACAGCCCCTCCCTCTCAAATAGAGTTAACCCCTTCACTACCAGTGTATTTTTACAGTAACAGTGCATATATATATATATATATATATATAGCACTGATTACTGTAGAAATGTCACTGGTAACCCCAAAAGTGTCAAAAATGTCAGTCAAGGGTCCAATCTGTCCGCCGCAATGTCGCAGTACCGCAAAAAAAATCGCAGATCACCGCCACTACGCGTTAAAAAAAAAAACAACAAAAATCTTTCCCTTTGTTAGTAAACGCGATAACTTTTGCGCAAACCAATAAAAATACGCTTTTTGCGATTTTTTTTACCAAACATATGTAGCCGAAAATGTTAAAAAATTTAGATTTTTACATTTTTTTTGTGGAATTTAATATAAAAAAATGTGAAAAATATTGTTATTTTTGAAAAATTTACGCTCTTTTTTTGTTTATAGCGCAAAAAGTAAAAAGCGCACAGGTGATCAAATACCAACAAAAGAAAGCTCTGTGGGAAAAAAAGGACGTCAAATTCGTTTAGGTACAGCGTCGCACGACCGCGCAATTGTCCGTTAAATTCACGCAGTGCCAAATCGCAAAATACCCCCTGGTCGTTTAGCAGCCAAATCCTCCGGGGCTTAAGTGGTTAAAACAAGGACTCAGTTTGCATCTAGAGATGGTGTTTCTGGCTGAAAACAAACTGGCTGCAGCTAACTGTCCAGTATGGATGCAGCCATAGCACAGAGTGCTTCTATGTTTCTGAATGCAGCATCTTATCTGCCCTTGTTTGCCCAATTACAGTGCCTTGAAAAAGTATTCATACCCCTTGAAATTGTCCACATTTTGTGACGTTACAACTAGGGTTGAGCGAACACCTAGATGTCCGTGTTCGACGGGTTCGGCCGAACTTTAAAAAAAAGTCCGGGTCCGTGTCCCGGACTTTTACCGAACTTTTCCCGGACACCGAACCCCATTGAAGTCAATGGGGACCCGAACTTTAAGGCACTAAAATGGCTCTAAAACACCAAAGGAAAGGGCTAGAGTGCTGCAAATGGCAGCAAAACGTAATTAAGAGCATGGCAAGTGCTCTGCAAACAAATGTGGATAGGGAAATAACTTAAAACAACAAAAAAAAAACAGAAAAATAAAACAATGTTCTTCTTCATCTCTGAAGGACGAGGCCCATATGGAGTAGGAGGGAGGTTGAGGTGGTGGTGGATGTGGCGGTGACATAGGCGTGCGCACAGGGTGTGCTGGGTGTGCCTGGGCACACCCTAATCACCTAGGGCACATAGCATTGCCAGTGAGGAGATGGGAAAGATCTCCCTGGGACCTGCTCTGCTCTATTTCTCCTTGCCTACAGGTACATGGCCCCGATACATTACTCTCCCTGCTGGCAAACACATGCATGTGTATTTCAACTTTGGGGTGCACACCTTAATGCAATAGGCTGCGCACACCTATGGGCGGTGTAGGTGGAAGCGGCGGTGGAGGAGGACCAGGGCCGGATTAACAGCATCATGGGCTTGGTGCTGAGGATTTTGAAGGGCCTTAAGGGCCGTGCCTTGCCATGCACCCAGAGGAGGAAGGGTGCAGCCATGCATGCCTAATTCAACATGGGATGCTGTCTCTGAAGCCCATAAACACATCCATGCATCGCCAACTGTCCCTCCTTGTCCGGCCTTCACGCTGTGTGGGGAGGTTCTGAGGGTGCTGCCTGGGGAAGCGAGCATAGAAGCCAGACTTCTGTGTTTACAAGTGACAGAAGAGCGGTAACAGTGAATATGGCCAACCCGGGGCCTATATAAAAGGTAGGGGCCTGGAGCTGCAGCTCCAATAGCCCCTACATTAATCTGGCCCTGAGGAGGAGGACGAGGTAGCCAACACTGCTTCTTTTCAAAAATTTTAAATGAGGGTACACCCCAAAAGAGTGAGAAAGAGCAAAAATGGAACAATGGGTGGGTAAGGTCGGTATCCATTGCTATTCTGCATAAGGTACGGAAAAGTCCCGTGGGATCCATGCCTGGTTCATTTTAATGAACGTGAGCTTGTCCACATTGTCTCTGGACAGGCGGCTGCGCTTGTCTGTTATAACGCCCCCAGCCGTGCTAAATACCCGTTCAGATAATACACTGGCTGCAGGGCACGCCAGCACCTCCAAGGCGTAAAGGGCAAGCTCAGGCCATGTGCCCAATTTGGAGACCCAGAAGTTGAAGGGGGCAGACCCGTCATTCACTACATGTAGGCGTGTGCACACATACTGCTCCACCATGTTGGTAAAATGCTGCCTCCTGCTAAGACGTTCCATCTGAGCTGCTGGTGCTGCTGTTTGTTGTGGCGTGCTGACAAAGCTTTTCCACATTTCGGCCATGCTAACCCTGCCTTCTGAGGTGCTGGCGGTGCCCTGGTTGCGTTGGCGACCTCCTCCTCCTCCTCCTCTGCCTTGTGCTTCCACTGTGGCCCCGCTGTCAGATGGGAATGCCAGCAGCATGGCGTCTACCAGCGTGCGCTTGTACTCGCGCATCTTGCGATCGCGCTCCAGTGAGTGAATTAAGGACGGTACGTTGTCCTTGTAACGGGGATCCAGCAGCGTGGCCACCCAGTAATCAGCACAAGTTAGAATGTGGGCAACTCGGCGGTCGTTGTGGAGACACTGCAGCATGTAATCGCTCATGTGTGCCAGGCTGCCCAGAGGCGATGAAAGGCTGTCCTCTGTGGGAGGTGTATCGTCCGTGTCCTCTGTATCCCCCCAGCCACGCACCAGTGATGGCCATGAGCTGGCCTGGGTGCCACCCTGCTGTGAACATGGTTCCATCTCCTCCTCCAGCTCCTCCTCCTCCTCATCCTCCTCATCCTCCAGAACTGTGCCCCTGCTGGACAATTGCGTCCCTGGCGTTTGCGTGTGCAGGAACCCACCCTCGGAGCCCCTTGCGAATGACTGCCCTGAAAGCCTTGGAAATGTTACCTCTTCATCCTCCTCCTCCTCCTCATCCTGTGCCACATCCTCTTCCATCATCGCCCGAATTGTTTTTTCAAGGAGGCATAGAAGTGGGATAGTTAAGCTGAGAACGGCGTCATTGCCACTGGCCATGTTGGTGGAGTACTCAAAACAGCGCAACAAGGCACACAGGTCTCGCATGGAGGCCCAGTTATTGGTGGTGAAGTGGTGCTGTTCCGCAGAGCGACTCACGCGTGCGTGCTGCAGCTGAAACTCCACTATGGCCTGCTGCTGCTCGCACAGTCTTTCCAGCATGTGCAAGGTGGAGTTCCACCTTGTGGGCACGTCACATATGAGGCGGTGAGCGGGAAGGCCGAAGTTACGCTGCAGCGCTGCCAGGCGAGCAGCAGCAGGGTGAGAACGCCGAAAGTGCGCACAAACGGCCCGCACTTTCTGCAGCAGCTCTGACATATCGGGGTAGTTTTTAAGGAACCTCTGCACCACCAAATTCAGCACATGCGCCAGGCAAGGGATGTGCGTCAAACCGGCTAGGCCCAGAGCTGCTATGAGATTTCGCCCGTTATCACACACCACCAGGCCGGGCTTGAGGCTCGCTGGCAGCAACCACTCATTTGTCTGCTGTTCCATGCTCCTCCACAACTCCTGCGCGGTGTGTGGTTTGTCCCCCAAACAGGCAAGTTGTAAAACTGCCTGCTGTCGTTTACCCCTGGCCGTGCTGAAGTTGGTGGTGAAGGTGTTACGCTGTCCGGATGAGGAGGCGGTAGAGGATGAGGAAGCGGAGTAGGAGGAGTTACGAACAGGAGGCAAACTGAAGCGCCCTGCAATCCTCGGTGGTGGAAGGACATGCGCCAAATTGCTATCCGCCTCAGGCCCATCCGCCACTGCATTTACCCAGTGTGCCGTTAGGGAGATATAACGCCCCTGACCGTGCTTACTGGTCCACGTATCCGTAGTTAGGTGGACCTTGGCACAGATGGCGTTGCGCAGTGCACACCTGATATTTTCCCCCACTTGGTTGTGCAGGGAAGGGATGGCTTGCCTGGAAAAGTAGTGGCGGCTGGGCACGACGTACTGTGGGACAGCCACCGACATAAGGTTTTTAAAACTGTGCGTCTCCACCAGACGGAATGACAGCATTTCAAAGGCCAATAATTTTGAAATGCTGGCATTCAGGGCCAGGGATCGCGGGTGGGTAGGGGGGTACTTCCTCTTCCTCTCAAGTGTTTGGGAGATGGAAAGCTGAACGCTTCCACGGGACATTGTGGAGATGGTTGTTGGTGACCCAGGTGGTGGTGTTGCTGACAGATCGTCTGTTTGCGGGGTGGCAGGTGCCGGTATCACTACAGATGTGGCTGGAGCGGCCGAGACTGCAGCAGAAGAGGAAGCAGGATGAGCCAGAGACGTTTCTTGGTTTTTAAGGTGTGTACTCCACTGCAGCTCGTGCTTTGCACTTAGATGCCTGATCATGCAGGTTGTGCTCAGGTTGAGAAGGTTCATGCCTCGCTTCAAGCTCTGATTGCACAGGGTGCAAACCACTCGTGTCCTGTCATCAGCACATTTTCTAAAGAACTTCCACGCTAGAGAACTCCTTTGAGCTGACTTTGGTGCGCTCGTTCCCTTGCTGCGTTGGGCAGTAGCGGGCGTAGTGTCTAGGGCACGGCCGCTCCGCTTCTGCACCCTGCTCCCTCTTCTGCTGTGCTGGTGGCTCTGTGCGACCACCGCCTCTTCCTCCAAACTACTCAGGTCACCTGCATGACGTTCATTCCATGTGGGGTCGAGGACCTCATCGTCCTACACATCATCTTCCACCCAGTCTTCACCCCTGCCCTCCTTGTCGGTCTCCACAATGCTGAACGCCGCAGCAGTTGGCACCTGCGTTTCGTCATCATCGGAGACGTGCTGCGATGATCCTTGCATGTACTCATCTTGAGAAATAAGTGGTTGGGCATCGCTGCACTCAATCTCTTCCACTTCTGGGGCAGGGCTAGGTGGATGGCCCTGGGAAACCCTGCTGACAGAGTCCTCAAAAAGAATAAGAGACTGCTGTATGGCTTGGGGCTCAGACTGCTGGCCTGATTTGCAAGGGGGTGAGGTGAAAGACGGTTGGACATTGGCTGCAGGTGCCAACTCTGACCTTTCTGCAGTAGACTGGGTGGGAGACAATGTGAAGGAACTGGAGGCACTGTCAGCAGCAAACCAATCTACTATCGCCTCAACTTGTTCTGGCCTCATCACTTCTAGGGGCGTTTGATGCCCTACCAAATACTGATGCAGGTTCTGTCGCCTACTCACACTTGAGGAAGGTGTTTCACTTGTGCGTGTAGCTGGCACAGATCGACCATGTCCTCTCCTTGCAACAGGAGCTCTACCAGCAGCACCACGACCCAGGCCACGGCCCTTATTTGACGGTCTCCTCATATTTCTGTAATTTAAGATCTTGCCCTAGAAAGGTTTTTATTGAATAGCGGAATAGAAAATATGATCCAAAAAAAGTGTATGTATATCACACGTACACAACCACACTAGGCCCCAATTACTATTGTTTGTACCCCTAAAAGGCTAGATGAGGAGTAGGGGGAGTATGGAACAGGCAGCACCCTCAAACCTTCAGAAGTATGAGATGAACCCCAACAACTTGGAAAGGTGGATCTCTCTCACACGTACCGACACAGACTATCCCGCAATTCAATTGATCCTCAAAGGTTTTTATTGAATAGCGGAATAGGAAATATGATCAAAAAAAGTGTATGTATCTCGCACGTACACAACCACACTAGGCCCCAATTACTATTGTTTGTACCCCTAAAAGGCTAGGAGTAGGGGGAGTATGGAACAGGCAGCACCCTCAAACCTTCAGAAGTATGAGATGAACCCCAACAACTTGGAAAAGTGGATCTCTCTCACACGTACCAACACAGACTATCCCCCAATTTAACTGATCCCCAAAGGTTTTTGATTAAATAGCGGAATAGAAAATATGATCCCAAAAAAGTGTATGTATATCACACGTACACAACCACACTAGGCCCCAATTACTATTGTTTGTACCCCTAAAAGGCTAGGAGTAGGGGGAGTATGGAACAGGCAGCACCCTCAAACCTTCAGAAGTATGAGATGAACCCCAACAACTTGGAAAGGTGGATCTCTCTCACACGTACCAACACAGACTATCCCCCAATTTAACTGATCCCCAAAGGTTTTTGATTAAATAGCGGAATAGAAAATATGATCCCAAAAAAGTGTATGTATATCACACGTACACAACCACACTAGGCCCCAATTACTATTGTTTGTACCCCTAAAAGGCTAGATGAGGAGTAGGGGGAGTATGGAACAGGCAGCACCCTCAAACCTTCAGAAGTATGAGATTGTGTTCACTGTACCCCACAAAGATTGAGTTCACTGCACCCCACAATGATTGTGTTCACTGCACCCCACAAAGATTGTGTTCACTGCACCTCACAAAGATTGTGTTCACTGTACCCCCCAAAGATTGTGTTCACTGCACCCCACAAAGATTCTGTTCACTGTACCCCACAAAGATTGTGTTCACTGCACCCCAAAAAGATTGTGTTCACTGCACCCCAAAAAGGATGTTGTTCACTGCACCCCAAAAAGGATGTTGTTCACTCCACCCCAAAAAGATTGTGTTCACTGCACCCCACAAAGATTGTGTTCACTGCACCCCAAAAAGATTGTGTTCACTGCACCCCAAAAATGATTTTGTTCACTGCACCCCAAAAAGGATTTTGTTCACTGCACCCCAAAAAGGATGTTGTTCACTCCACCCCAAAAAGATTGTGTTCACTGCACCCCAAAAAGATTGTGTTCACTGCACCCCACAAAGGATTTTGTTCACTGCACCCCAAAAAGATTGTGTTCACTGCACCCCAAAAAGGATGTTGTTCACTGCACCCCAAAAAGGATTTTGTTCACTGCACCCCAAAAAGATTGTGTTCACTGCACCCCACAAAGGATTTTGTTCACTGCACCCCACAAAGATTGTGTTCACTGCACACCAAAAAGGATTGTGTTCACTGCACCCCAAAAAGATTTTGTTCACTGCACCCCAAAAAGATTGTGTTCACTGCAGCCCAAAAAGATTGTGTTCACTGCAGCCCAAAAAGATTGTGTTCACTGCAGCCCAAAAAGATTGTGTTCACTGCAGCTCACACACAGAAAAATGGATGTGGATCACTGACACCTGCCTATCTCCAATCCCACACCACACAGCAATATCGATTGTAGTTTGTAGAACACAGTTTCCCTAAAATTCAGCAGACTCTGTCCCTAACAGGATTGAGAAGAGATCGTAGATCAGGATTGAGTGCAGACCCCACCCCCCACACAGCAATATCGATTGTAGTTTGTAGAAGACACTGACCCTATAATTCAGCAGACTCTATCCCTAAAATGCCTACAACTCGCCCTGCCTAAACACTCCGACCTGTCCCTCAATTCTATCCGGACACAAATGGTTTTTTCCTGCCTATCTTTCCCTAATCAGCAGCCAGCACGTTGATGTGTGCTCTGTCCCTGAATCTAAGCAGCATAATGACGCCGCTGCGGCTGCCTCGAACTTATAAAGACTTGGTCACATGCTTCAGACGGCCAATCACAGCTACTGAGACATTTGCAGGCATGGCTGGGATGGCTTAAGGCACACCAGTTAAACGATTGTTGATTGGCTGTTGAAAGCCCGCCATGAAAAGAGCGCCAAAGCATGCAAAACCCGGAAATAAAACGACCGAACACGGATTTTTACCCGAACATACAGTAAAGTGTCCGTGTCCGTGTTCGGGTACAAAAAATCCAATTATTCGGTACGAACACGAATAATACAGTCCGTGTTCGCTCAACACTAGTTACAACCAAAAACATAAATGTATTTTATGTGATAGACTAACACAAAGTGGCACATAATTGTGAATTGGAAGGAAAATGATAAATGGTTTTCAAAATGTTTTACAAATAAATATGTTAAAAGTGTGGCATGCATTTGTATTCAGCTCCTCTGACTCAATACTTTGTAGAACCGCTTTTCACTGCAATTACAGCTTCAAGTCTTTTTGGGGATGTCTCTACCAGCTTTGCACAACTAGAGCGTGAAATATTTGCCCATTCTTCTTTTGCAAAATAGCTCAAATTGTAGTACACCTGACCAAACTATTAGCTTTTTGTCGGTAATCGTAGGATTTAAATTCTCTGCCTTGGACCAGTAAAAATAAAAAGAAGTTCTGGTTGGCACCTGCAGTACTTCTTTTTTAACATTAGATGCCCTCCGTTTCCCATAATGAAAGACCGGCACCTCCGAAGAAAAGACTGGCACCTCCGAAGAAGAAAAGACCATTGGCATCACTGGATCCAGTGTCGAATTCAGACCTGCGTAGGCCCTTCAACATAGAAATTCTAAGACAAAAAAGTGAACTGAAATTTATGATAAACCACATTTGTTCTAAAAAATATGGATGCCTGAGGCCCCCTTTGGTGGGGGGCCCGGGCAATTTCCCCTTTTGCCCCTTTATAAAACTGGTGGGGGTTAAGGGGTTACCTGGATCATAAAGCTCAAATCCAAGCAGGATTATCTTCACAGGTTTCAAGCAGGCACACCTTTTCTTTTTTTGGAAGGACCTCACTCTCATGCCGGCATACTATGCTCTGAAAATGATTTTGTTTATATGACAGAGGAAGTTCAGCTCCAACTGTCTAATAAACCAAAGTCTCATAATGTTGATCTTTAGTTATCACTAGAGGGATCATGAGTAGAAGGAAGGAGGTCCTGATTCCTCTATAAAGTCCTTTAGTTATCACTAGAAGGATCCCCAGCAGAAGGAAGGAGGTCCTGATTCTACAATATAGCTTTTTAGTTATCAGCAGAGGTATCACCAGCAGAAGGAAGGTCCTGATTCCCCTATGTTAGTGGTCTCTAAACTGTGGCCCTTTGCTTGCTTTAATCCAACCCCTGGGGCACAATTTTCACCCATTTATAACAACAATGGGGCATAATTCCCCCCACTGACACCATTAAAGGGGCAGAATTCTTCCTAATGAGACCAACGATGGGGCACAATCCCTCCCTATGACACCAAAGATGGGGCACAGTTCCTCCCAATGACACCAACAATGGGGCCCAATGACACCAATGGTGGGACACAGTTCCTCCCACTGACACCAATGACGGGGGCACCATTCCTCCCACTGACACCAATGACGGAGCTGCCATTCCTCCCACTGACACCAATGACGGGGGCACCATTCCTCCCACTGACACCAATGATGGAGCTGCCATTCCTCCCACTGACACCAATGACGGGGGCACCATTCCTCCCACTGACACCAATGACGGAGCTGCCATTCCTCCCACTGACACCAATGACGGAGCTGCCATTCCTCCCACTGACACCAATGACGGAGCTGCCATTCCTCCCACTGACACCAATGACGGAGCTGCCATTCCTCCCACTGACACCAAAGATTGGGCATTGTTATTTCCACTTACATCGGGACCTTTTCTACTCCCATTGGCCACAGTCTGCCCCCCACTTAATCCTGAAAAATAGTAAACTGGCCCTTTGTTTAGAAAGTTTGGAGATCCTTGCCCTGTATGAATTTTTAGCCCTGTGTTGAGGGCTTACCAACAGGATGGAGGACCTGACTCCCCTGTATAGTTCTTTAGTCATCACTAGAGGGATCACCAGCAACAGGGAGAAGGTCATGGTTCCCCTCTACAGTATAAATCTTTAGTTATCACTGGAGGGAACACTAGCAGGAGGGAGGTCCTAATTCCACTATGTACAGTAGATCTTTAGTTATCACCAGAAGGATCACCGGCAAGAGGAAGGAGGTCCTGATTTTACTATATAGATCTTTAGTTATCACCAGAAGGATCACCAGCAAGAGGAAGGAGGTCCTTATTCCACCATATCGATCCTTTGTTATGGCCCGAGGGATCGCCGGCAAGAGAAAGGAGGTCCTGATTCCATCATATCGATCCTTTGTTATGACCTGAAGGATCACCGGCAAGAGAAAGGAGGTCCTGATTCCACCATATAGATCCTTTGTTATAGCCAGAGGGATCACCGGCAAGAGAAAGGAGGTCCTGATTCCACCATATTGATCCTTTGTTATGGCCCGAGGGATCGCCGGCAAGAGAAAGGAGGTCCTGATTCCATCATATCGATCCTTTGTTATGACCAGAAGGATCACCGGCAAGAGAAAGGAGGTCTTGATTCCACCATATAGATCCTTTGTTATAGCCAGAGGGATCACCGGCAAGAGAAAGGAGGTCCTGATTCCACCATATCGATCCTTTGTTATGGCCAGAGGGATCGCCGGCAAGAGAAAGGAGGTCCTGATTCCACCATATAGATCCTTTGTTATGGCCAGAGGGATCACCGGCAAGAGAAAGGAGGTCCTGATTCCGCTATAAAAATATTTAGTCATTACTAGAGGGATGATCAGCAGGAGGAAGGAGGTCCTGATTCATCTATATTGATTTTTTTTTTTTTTTAAATCAAGTACGATTTTACTGAGATGTCACAACCATAGACATATGACAAGAATAAACAAAAGATTGTACAATCATTTCATTGCAATATACCAAATACCAGTTCCATTTCCCCAAAAGAACAATAAACATAATTAAATTATAGTACATAACCCTGAAGACATAGTGAACAATAATACAGGCAATCAACATGAGAGAGGTGTCAGCACATTAACCCAGTAAGCACAGGAAAGATAACTGCCCAAGCAATCAGCCATCGCTGCGCCCACTCAAGACACCAAGGCAATGCATTCCACAATTTACAGTAGGATCCTCTCTATATTGATCTTTAGTTATCACTGTAGGGAACACCAGCAGACAGAAAAAGGTCCCTGATCCCTTTCTATATAGAGATCTTTAGTTATTGTTATAACCAGCAGAAGGAAGGAGTTCCTGATTCTCTATATGAATTTTTAGCCCTCAATCTAGGGATCACCAGCAGGAGGAAGGAGGTCCTAATTCCTCTATATACAGTTCCTTGCAAAAGTATTCGGCCCCCTTGAACTTTTCGACCTTTTGCCACATTTCAGGCTTCAAACATAAAGATATAAAACTGTAATTTTTTGTGAAGAATCAACAACAAGTGGGACACAATCATGAAGTGGAACGAAATTTATTGGATATTTCAAACTCTTTTAACAAATAAAAAACTGAAAAATTGGGCGTGCAAAATTATTCAGCCCCCTTAAGTTAATACTTTGTAGCGCCACCTTTTGCTGCGATTACAGCTGTAAGTCGCTTGGGGTATGTCTCTATCAGTTTTGCACATCGAGAGACTGACATTTTTGCCCATTCCTCCTTGCAAAACAGCTCGAGCTCAGTGAGGTTGGATGGAGAGCGTTTGTGAACAGCAGTTTTCAGTTCTTTCCACAGATTCTCGATTGGATTCAGGTCTGGACTTTGACTTGGCCATTCTAACACCTGGATAGGTTTATTTGTGAACCATTCCATTGTAGATTTTGCTTTATGTTTTGGATCATTGTCTTGTTGGAAGACAAATCTCCGTCCCAGTCTCAGGTCTCTTGTAGACTCCATCAGGTTTTCTTCCAGAATGGTCCTGTATTTGGCTTCATCCATCTTCCCATCAATTTTAACCATCTTCCCTGTCCCTGCTGAAGAAAAGCAGGCCCAAACCATGATGCTGCCACCCCCATGTTTGACAGTGGGGATGGTGTGTTCAGGGTGATGAGCTGGGTTGCTTTTACGCCAAACATAACGTTTTGCATTGTTGCCAAAAAGTTTGATTTTGGTTTCATCTGACCAGAGCACCTTCTTCCACATGTTTGGTGTCTCCCAGGTGGCTTGTGGCAAACTTAAACAACACTTTTTATGGATATCTTTAAGAAATGGCTTTCTTCTTGCCACTCTTCCATAAAGGCCAGATTTGTGCAGTATACGACTGATTGTTGTCCTATGGACAGAGTCTCCCACCTCAGCTGTAGATCTCTGCAGTTCATCCAGAGTGATCATGGGCCTCTTGGCCGCATCTCTGATCAGTCTTCTCCTTGTATGAGCTGAAAGTTTAGAGGGACGGTCAGGTCTTCGTAGATTTGCAGTGGTCTGATACTCCTTCCATTTCAATATTATCGCTTGCACAGTGCTCCTTGGGATGTTTAAAGCTTGGGAAATCTTTTTGTATCCAAATCCGGCTTTAAACTTCTCCACAACAGTATCTCGGACCTGCCTGGTGTGTTCCTTGTTCTTCATGATGCTCTCTGTGCTTTAAACGGACCTCTGAGACTATCACAGTGCAGGTGCATTTATACGGAGACTTGATTACACACAGGTGGATTCTATTTATCATCATTAGTCATTTAGGTCAACATTGGATCATTCAGAGATCCTCACTGAACTTCTGGAGCGAGTTGGCTGCACTGAAAGTAAAGGGGCTGAATAATTTTGCACGCCCAATTTTTCAGTTTTTTATTTGTTAAAAAAGTTTGAAACATCCAATAAATTTTGTTCCACTTCATAATTGTGTCCCACTTGTTGTTGATTCTTCAAAAAAAATTACAGTTTTATATCTTTATGTTTGAAGCCTGAAATGTGGCAAAAGGTCGCAAAGTTCAAGGGGGCCGAAAACTTTCGCAAGGCACTGTAGATCTCTGGTTAGACCTTATTTAGAATATGGTGTCCAGTTCTGGAGACCTCACTTACAAAAAGATATTAAGATAGAACGGGTCCAGAGACGGGTAGCAAAAATGGTGAAAGGTCTGAGTGATAAAATTTAAGGGGAGAGACCTCAAGAACTTAATACTGTAATGTACAGTTCTGAGAAGATAAGGAAAAGGGGGACATGAATGAAACATTGAAGGGTGTGAATAAGGTTCAGGAGGGTGGTCATTTTTTAAAATGAAGCTTATGCCCCATACACGTGCAGATTATCTGCAGACTTTTGTCTGCAGAATTACCAAAACCATATAATATGAGGTCACACCTAAACACTTTCAATTTGTATGCAATCCGGCAGGCCCTTGCACTACATAGAAAAGGTAAGTCTGCAGACAAAAGTCTGCAGATAATCTGCACGTGTGTACGGGGCATCAGATCACGGAGCCATGACCTCAAACTAGCCAGGAGGAAAGTTCAAAACTAACCTTGGGAAGTATTATTTTACTGAAATAAATAGAACAGGCTTTCAGCAGAAGTAATCGGCGATAAGTGAATTCAAACATGCTTGGGACATACAGTACATAGATCTACACTCAACACAAAAAATGTTAAAAAGGCAAGCAAAAAACAAAACAAAAATGGGCTGACATTTTCCTATGTGTTTTAAAGAGGCACTGTCATTCTACCTGTTCAGAAGACATAGACTACCCCACCCCCCCAGGCATGTGTACCTACCCAACCTTGCAGCACTGGGGTCCGTGGTTCAAGTCCTGGCCAGTACATTATCCGCATGGAGTTTGCATGTTCTCCCTGTGCTTGTGTGGATTTCCTTCCACACTCCGAGGACATGCAGGCAGGTTACTTGGCTTCTGTCCAGTGCCATCTTAAGAGCATTATAGGCCCCTGGGCATTGCAGTGCACTGGGGCCCCGCCTACACAATCACCCACGAGAATAAAAATGCAAATTATCGCGAAGGCTATATTTTTTTATTGGTACCTCCAACAAAATCAGTGTTTAAACATTAAATTAATAAATAATGTAAAAAAAAAAAAAAAAAGGTTATAAAAAAATTTAATAAATTAATAAATAATAAATAATTAAAAAAAGGCTAAAAATAAATGTATAAATAATTAATAAAAAAAAAACGAAAAAAAAAATAAAATGCACTGATATCCTTATTAATATGGGCATCAATTGTATACAAAATGAAAGTGACATGCAGATCTTTTGGTTTTCTGAACACACAAAGACAATATAAATTTATGCACATTAAAAAAAGTTAGTACTTACTCTTTCTGTCTTTCTAAAGCGGCGGGCAGAGGAACAAACCGGCCCGGCCACCAGGTAAATTAAACTGGGAGGGATCAGATCGGGGGAAATTGCCAAACTACGTGGGGCCCTCGGGCAAGTGGGGCCCCCGGGCAACTGCCCAGCATGCCCATTCGGAAAGATGGCCCTGCTTCTGTCTAAAAATGGTACTATTATGATATTCTACTGGGTGCACCTTCATCATTTGAATCCCCAGGGAGAAAGGTGCTAAATTGAATAATTATACTAACCCAACTCCAGCCAAAACCTTTTTTTTTTTTTTTTTTTTTTTTTAATTTTCAATTTTGGACAGATCCGATAAGGAGTAGGACCTCTGAGAGGAAGTGAGGAGAAATCTCTACAATGGGGTCACACGTTGCAAATAAAAACAGAGTACAGGAAGTGAATGGAATTCTCTCCAGTAGGGACACCACTGACAAAAAAAAAGTACATTGGGGGAGGGTTAGAACCTGGGTCAGGTTACTATTCAACTCCATTCACAGCTGAGCGTTTAGTGAGTGCACACAAAATTGCAAATTTTTTAACCACTTTAGGACCGGGCCTTTTTCTGACACATGTTGTTTACAAGTTAAAATCATTTTTTTTTTGCTACAAAATTACTTAGAACCCCCAAACATTATATATATATATATTTTTTAACAGAGACAAATAAAATGGAGATTGTTGCAATATTATTTATCACACCTGTAGCAATATTTCCAGGCCTGGGGCCTGAGGTGGGTCTGCCATCAGTACCGGTAACACTCCCAACACATTTAAGTTGTGAACCCAGGTGTGAGAACTGAGACAATGACCAATCCGGCATCTTTGGTTAGTTTTGTTTATTATATATTGGGGATGGGAGAAGGGAATGAGTGGGATACTCCTATAGGCTTAACTGGGACTTTGTACAAAAATGCTCACTAATGCTGTCTTGGTGCCAGCTGAATGCCGACCAGCATTTCCTGACGCTTCAAATGCTGCTTGACTTTCTTAGTGCTGGAACCTCGACTTTAACTTGGATTGTTAGCTCAGAAGCTCCAGGACTGTAGAACTCTTGACTTCTGATACTTGGTGTAGCTCAAAAGTCACTGAACAGCTCCCTCTAACCCTTCACTGGCTGAGGTAGCTCCTTGTCACTACTTGTGCTGCTGCAACTCTTAACTCTGTACACTGCACACTGTACACTGACTCTTCAGGGCCCAAACTGCAGGTACCCCCTCTAATACTTCAGGGTCCTCTGATTAGGTACCCCCTCTAATACTTCAGGGTCCTCTGACCAGGCACCCCCTTTAACAGTTAGCTGACTCCTGGATCCCTAGAACCTTCTCCGGAGTGGTCCCGTCTGACTCAAGGCAGACCCCCCAGGGGCAGTCCGCAGTACTCACAACCTTTGTAGGCTTTCCTGGGACTGGACCCCTCTCTCTCTCCGCTGGTTCCCGGCACACCGGATCCCCTTCAGCAGCTCAACTTCACACTTTTTGGATTCCCGGGCCGCCACCCGGGACACCCACTTCCTCTGACAGGAGGAGAGACAGCCGTACTCTCCCTCCTGGGACTCTGCTTCCCGCCAAAGACGCTGCGTCATGCGTTCCCTCAAAACTTATACCCACTCCCAGAATCCTCTGCGGCAGAATCTGCCTTCTGGGGTAGATACAGGCCTGAGTTTGTCTCTGATTGGGTTTCCTCCACTGCCCAATGAGAACCCTCTCATGGAGCCAGTGGGGAGATTCCCCTCTCAGCAGACACACCTGGAAGCCATGACAGCCCAGCTGAAATCATGGCCCTGCTGTTAGGCAGACAAGGCCCACTATACTTTTACCTAGCACCCACCTGTAGGGTGCTACATACCGTATTTGTGTGAGTACAGGGGAGCTTGCCGAAGGGTCTGCCCAGGAAGGGGACCACTCCAGTGGATAGAGTCAGTGAACGGGTGTCAGCACAAAGGCAGTGAGAGTAAAGGTGGTGCCAAGTTATTAACCCTGAAGAGAATATTCAAAAAGGAATAGTCATTTTATCTTCACTTCAGTGGCAAGGTGAAGCAGCGGCCTTGCCACATTCTAAAGTCAGTTGTCCTCAAGATTGTGCATAGTTCATAGTTGGAGTATCCCACTCATCCCTTCTCCCATCCCAGTTCTAAATAAAACACAAAAACCAAATCCCTTGGACTGATTATTGACTGAGCCAAGGACTTTTAATGCAGTTTACCTACTGTCAGTTGCTAATGGTAACCTGGGGGACCCAAGAATTGTAATTCTCAGCAGCCCTCTAGGGGGCAGTGCTACATGTGTATAAAATAAATAAATAAATAAATAAAATTGAAAGCGCTCCTGTCCAAATGTGCTCATGCGCAAGTGAGAACACATATACGTTACCCCCGCATATATGAAATCGGTGATCGCACCACACATGTGAGGTATTGTCGCAAACGTCAGAGTGCGAGTAATAATCCTAACACCAGACCTCCTGTGCAACTCAAAACTGGTGACCTGTAAAGGCGTTTAAAGCATCGCCTATGGAGAATTTTGAGCACCGTAGTCTGCCGCCATTCCACGGGCAGATGCAATTTTAAAGTGTGACATGTTAGGTATGTAAATACTCAGCGTGACATCATCTTTCACATTATACAATATGTTTTTTTTTTTTTTTTAATTCATGAAAGTATTTTTTTGAGTTTGAAAAACAGCTGCACAAATACCGTGTGATATAAAAAATGTCAACACCCACCATTTTATACTGTAGGGTCTCTGCTAAAAAAAAAAAACCCACACACACACATATATATATATATATATATATATAATATTTTGGGGGTTCTAAGTAATTTTCTAGCAAAAAAAGTAGATTTTTACATGTAAGAGCGAAGTGGCAGAAAAGGCATGAACTAAGTGGTTAAAGTGGAGTTCCGCCTTCCCCTCCAAAAATTAGAAGTCAGCAGCTACACAAACTGTACATATACTGTAGCTGCTGACTTTTAACCACTTTGCCACTGCTCACTAGAGCTGTACTGCGGCAAAGTGGCTCTTGTAGGTCTGACGACGTAGACCTACGTCGGCAGACCTTCCCCCTGCTAGGCGGCGCGCGTGCGGCTCGCTCCCGCTGTATTCAGTCACAGCAGGAGTCGGGCCAGGGGAGGAGTAGCGGCGATCGCCGCTGCTCTTCCCCGATCGTCGGGGAATCAAGTGTGGAGATCCGCCCGCTTGTGTAAACACAAGCGGGCAGATCTCCGAAGTGACAGGCAGGGTCAGATTGCAGGGTTCAGCATAGCTGAACCCTGGATCTGTCCTTGTGTCACTCAGTCACCTCCCCCCACACACGTCAATAAGCACCAGGCATACATTAACCCCTCCCTCTCCAATAAAATTAACCCCTTCCCTGCCAGTGTCATTTTTACAGTAACAGTGCATATTTATAGCACTGATTACTGTAGTAATGTCACTGGTACCCCCAAAAGTGTCAGTCAAAGGTCCGATCTGTCCGCCTCAATGTCGCAGTCCCACAAAAAAAATCGCAGTTCGCCGCCATTACTCGTTAAAAAAAAAAAACACCAAAAATGACAGAAATCTTTCCCTTAGTTAGTAAACGCAATAAATTTTGCGCAAACCAATCAAAATACGCTTTTTGCGATTTTTTTTACCAAACATAGGTAGCAGAAAACAAATTGGCCAAAAATGTTAAAAAATTTTGATTTTTACATTTTTTTTTGGGGGGGAATTTCATACAAAAAAATGTGAAAAATATTGTTATTTTTGCAAAATTTACGCTCTTTTTTTGTTTATAGCGCAAAAAGTAAAAATCGCACAGGTGATCAAATACCACCAAAAGAAAGCTCTGTTTGTGGGAAAAAAAAGACGTCAAATTCGTTTAGGTACAGCGTCGCACGACCACGCAATTGTCCGTTAAAGTCACGCAGTGCCGAATCGCAAAAAAAAACCCTGGTCAAAATGGGGGTAAAATCTTCCGGGGCTTAAGTGGTTAATATAAGGACACTTACCTGTCCTGGAGTCCAGCAATGTCGGCACCGCAGCCGATGGAAGCATTGGCAGTCGGGTGCTGCCGCTGCCATTGCCGATAAGGGAACCCGGCAGTGAAGCCTTGCGGCCTCACGGCCGAGACCCTACTGCGCATACGTAAAGCGCACTGCGCATTCCTATTGGCTCAGCGGCAGGGGAAGGAGGAGGGGCGCCGTGTCCCGGAAGTGGGGAAGGGTAACCGTTCCCCCCTCCCCCCTGAAAGGTGCCAAATGTGGCACCGGAGGGGGGGGGGAGGAAGCAAAATAGCGGAAGTTCCACTTTTGGGTGGAACTCTGCTTTAAAGAGGAGTTCCGCCTGGGGAAAAAAAATTCAAAGTTAGCAGCTACAAATACTGTAGCTGCTGACTTTTTATATAAGGACACTTACCTGTCCAGGAAGCCCGCGATGTCGGCACCCCCAACTGATTTTCGGATTGGCTGTCAGGTGCTGCTGCTGCCAATGGTAATAAGGGAAACCAGCAGTGAAGCCTTTTGGGTTGACAGCCGCTTCCCTACTGCGCATGCGGGAAGTGTGCTGCGCTTTCTAATTGGCCCAGAGGCGGGGGAAGGAGGAGGGGGGCTGAACTTCCGATGGACTGTGCCGCGGCGCTGTCTCCCAAAAGTAGGGAGGGGTACCTGTCAAAAACAGGTGCCTGTTCCCCCCTCCCCCCCTGAAAGGTGCCAAATGTGGCACCGGAGTGGGGGAGGAAGCAGATCAGCGGAAGTTTCACTTTTGGGGGGCACTCCGCTTTAAATAGGGAAATCATGTGATCACATGGATCTTGGTGTGATCAGATGATTAGATGATCTTAGGGGCAGAGGAAACATCTGGGGTCTAATAAACCTCAGACCTCTCCATAAAGAGTACCCGTCACTGCCTATTGCTATCACATCGGATATTTATATTCCCTCTGATTACAATAAAAGTAAATAAAAAAAGCGACAGTGTAAACAATATTAACAAAATTAACCACTTCTGGACTGGAAGGATTTGCCCCCTTAATGACCAGGCCCTATTTTGCAATTCGGCACTGCGTGACTTTAACGGACAATTGCACGGTTGTACGACGCTGTACCCAAATAAAATTGATGCCCGTTTTTTCCGACAAACAGAGCTTTCTTTTGGTGGTATTTGATCACCTCTGTGGTTTTTATTTTTTGCGCTATAAACAAAAAAAGAGCGACAATTCTGAAAAAAAAAAAAAAAAAACAATATTTTTCACATTCTGCTATATAACATTCTAAAAAAAAAAAAAAAATTTAAAAATCAAAATTTTTAAACATTTTAGGCCAATTTGTTTTCTGCTACATATTTTTGGTAAAAAAAAAAATCGCAATAAGCATATTTTGATTGGTTTGCGCAAAAGTTATCGCGTCTACTAACTACGGGGAAGATTGTCATTTTTTTTTTTTTTTTTACTATAAATGATGGCGATCTGCGATTTTTAGTGGGACTGTGACATTGCGGCGGACAGATCGGACCCCTAACTGACATTTTTGACACTTTTGGGGGGACCAGTGACATTACTACAAAAATCAATGCTAAAAATATGCACTGTTACTGTAATAATGACACTGGCAGGAAAGGGGTTAACCCTGTGGGTGATCAAGGGGTTAAATGTGATCCTAGGGGAGTGATTCTAACTGTGGGGGGGGCGTGGCTTGTGAAATGACCATAGAGACCTGTGATCCTATATAGAAGGATCACAGGCGCTCTGTGATCATTCCAGGGAGAAGAATGGTCAGCTGTGTTTACAACAGCCGACCGTCCTTCTCTCTCAGCGGGTGTCAGGTGGCAATCGGAGCCGCCTGACCTGTGCATCGGCTTCCCCGCTGATGAGCGGGGGCGTGCCGGCCCGCGCTCGCACCCTAGCCTCCCAAGAGCGATGTACATGTACGGCAATTTGCCTGCCGCTCATTAACCAGTTAAATAAATAAATATATTTTTTTTTAAAGCACACCTGCCCCCCTCCCCCGTTCTCATGTGCAAGGGTGAATGCACAAGCGATCACCCCACACATGTGAGGTATCACTGCGAACGCCAGATCACGGGTAGTAATTCTAGCACCAGACCTCCTCTGTAACTCTGAAGTGGTATTGCCTATGGATAGAAATGTTTATGTTGTTTCTTGCCGTTACATGAGCATGCGCAATTCTAAACTGTGACATGTTTGGTATCTATATATTCGGCGTGACTTCATCTTTTATATTTTACCAAGCAACTGGGCATTATATTCTGTTTCTGTGCATTAAAATTCAAAAAAAAGTGTATTTTTTTCAAAGAAATTGAGTTTAACCACTTGCCGTCTGCTCACTAGAGCTGTACTGCGACAAAGTGGCTCTTGTAGGTCTGACGACGTAGAGCTACGTCGGCAGACACTCCCCCTTCTCGGCGGCGCCCGAGGCGCGCTCCCGCTGTATTCAGTCACAGCGGGAGTCGGACCAGGGGAGGAGAGGCGGTGATCGCCACTGCTCTTCCCCGATCGTCGGGGAATCGAGTCTGGAGATCCGCCCGCTTGTGTAAACAAAGCGGGCGGATCTCCTAAGTGACAAACAGTGACTGATCGCAGGGTTCAGCATAGCTGAACATGCGATCTGTCCCTGTGTCACTCAGTCCCCTCCCCCCACACACGTCAGTAAGCACCAGGCATACATTAACCCCTCCCTCTCCAATAAAAGTTAACCCCTTCCCTGCCAGTGTCATTTTTACAGTAACAATGCATATGTATAGCACTGATTACTGCAGTAATGTCACTGGTACCCCCAAAAGTGTCAAAAATGTCAGTCAAGGGTCCGATCTGTCCGCCGCAATGTCACAGTCCCGCAAAAAAAAAAAAAATTGCAGATCGCCGCCATTACTCGTTAAAAAAAAAAACACAAAAAACTACAGAAATCTTTCCCTTAGTTAGTAAACGCATTAACTTTTGCGCAAACCAATCAAAATACGCTTATTGCAATTTTTTTTTTTACCAAAAATATGTAGCAGAAAACAAATTGGCCTAAAATGATAAAAAATTTTGATTTTTACATTTTTTTGGGGGGAATTTCATATAAAAATGTGAAAAATATTGTTATTTTTTCAAAATTGTCGCTCTTTATTTGTTTATAGCGCAAAAAAGTAAAAAGCGCACAGGTGATTAAATACCACCAAAGAAAGCTCTGTTTGTGGGAAAAAAAGGACGTAAATTTCGTTTGGGTACGGCGTCGCACGACCGCGCAATTGTCAGTTAAAGTCGCACAGCGCCGTATCGCAAAAAGTGGCCTGGACGTAAGACAGCAAAATACTCCGGTGGTAAAGTGGTTAAAAAAACCGCTGTGCAAATTCTGTGTGACATATTAAATTTCAACACCCACCATTTTATTCTCTAGGGCCTTTGCTGAAAAAAAAGATAATGTTTGGGGGTTCTAAGTCATTTTGTAGCAAAAAAAAAAAAAAAAATAATGATTTTTAAATGTAAACAAAAAGTCTTAGAAAAGGCCTGGGCTTAGAGTGGATAATGAGTTTCTATTGGCTGGCTGAGTGACATGCAGGTGTCATCCTCCCCTCACACCTGACAGGACAAGGCTCTGTATAATGGAGAGGATGAGGCTACATAAAGACTACACTTCCCGGCATGCCACACGCGCCCAGAGCGCCGCTTCCGGTCCTGCGTGATTTCCGGAGCGGATTGGAACCCGGAGTGCGGATTCGGTTCCCCCGCGGCGGGGGTTCCCGCGGAGAGGTACGGGGAGGGAAGGGGTGCTGGCGGTGGAAGGAAGGGAAGGCGGGAGGAGGAGGAGGGGGGGTCTGGATGAGGTCGGTGATCGGGGAGGGACGGGCTCTGGGCCGCACCCGCTCCAGCTGCCAGGCCGATTGTTCTGTGTAGCTGGGGGGGTGGGGGGAGCTCTCCTCCGCTCCGGGATGCCAGGAAAACCCGGCTGTGTGCCGAGCAATGACATCCCCCGGGCCGGGCTCCCTCCTCCTCCCTCTGTGCGGGTCACACATGGGGGGCACTCTGTGCGGGGGAGGGGACACCATCCTCTGTGTCACCCCCATCATCATCCTCCATCACCCCCATCATCCTCCATCCTCTTCCATTCTCTTCATCATCATAGCCAGGATACCTTCACCCCCCAATCCTCTTCCCTCCATCATCACCCCCATCATACCTTCCTCCATTCATCATCATACCCTCCTCCATCCTCCTCCATTCATCATCACCCCCATCATACCCTCCTCCATCCTCCTCCATTCATCATCACCCCCATCATACCCTCCTCCATCCTCCTCCATTCATCATCACCCCCATCATACCCTCCTCCATCCTCCTCCATTCATCATCACCCCCATCATACCCTCCTCCATCCTCCTCCATTCATCATCACCCCCATCATACCCTCCTCCATCCTCCTCCATTCATCATCACCCCCATCATAGCCAGGATACCTTCCTCCATCCTCTTCCATTCATCATCATCCCCATCATAGCCATGATTCCTTCCCCATCCTCCTCCATTCATCATCTCCATCATAACCTCCATCATCATAGCCAGGATACCTTCCCAAATCCTCCTCCATTCATCATCATAGCCAGGATTCCTTCCCCATCCTCCTCCATTCATCATCATAGCCAGGATACCTTCCCAAATCCTCCTCCATTCATCATCATAGCCAGGATACCTTCCCAAATCCTCCTCCATTCATCATTATAGCCAGGATTCCTTCCCCATCCTCTTCCATTCATCATCACCCCCATCTTACCTTCCTCCATTCATCATCACCCCCATCATACCTTCCTCCATTCATCATCACCCCCATCATCATAGCCAGGATTCCTTCCCCATCCTCCTCCATTCATCATCATAGCCAGGATTCCTTCCCCATCCTCCTCCATTCATCATCATAGCCAGGATTCCTTCCCCATCCTCCTCCATTCATCATCATAGCCAGGATTCCTTCCCCATCCTCCTCCATTCATCATCATAGCCAGGATTCCTTCCCCATCCTCCTCCATTCATCATCTACATCCTCCATCCATCATCATCATAGCCAGGATACCTTCACCCCCCAATCCTCCTCCATCCATCATCACCCCCATCATACCTTCCTCCATCCTCCTCCATTCATCATCATCCCCATCATAGCCAGGATATCTTCCTCCATCCTCTTCCATTCATCATCACCCCATCATACCTTCCTCTATTCATCATCACCCCCATTATAGCCATGATTCCTTCCCCATCCTCCTCCATTCATCATCACCCCCATCATAGCCAGGATAGCTTCCCTATCCTCCTCCATTCATCATCATAGCCAGGGTACCTCCCCCCATCCTCCTCCATTCATCATCTCCATCCTCCATTCATCGTAGCCAGGGTACCTCCCCCCATCCATCATCGCCCCCCTCCTCCAATCATCATCACCCCATCATTCCCGGGACACATTCTCCCATCTCCATCCTCCTCCATTCATCACCCCATCTTACATCCCCATCCATTCATCATCACCCCCATGATACCCAGAATACACCAATCATCCTCTCCATCCTCCTCCATTCATCATCTCCATCCTCTGCTACGTCCTTCCCTTCTCCATTCATCATCTCTATCCCTTCCAACACACCGTACTCCTCCAATCATCCTCTCCTACCATTCCATCTATACTCCACCACCATTCATCATCTCTATCCTCTGCTTCATCCTCCATTCATTATCTCTATCCTCTGCTTTATCCTCCTCATTCCCAACATCCTCCCCTTCTCCACCATTCATCATCTCCATTCTCTGCTTCAATTTCTACATCTTCATCCATTCTCCTCCCAACCCCCCTCTATACTTCACCACTCATCGTTTCCATCCATTGCTTCATCCTCCTCCTCCCCAACATCCCATCTATACTCCTCCATTCATCTCCAACCTTCTCCCCAACACCCCTCTGTACTCCACCAATCACCATCTCCGTCCTCTGCTTCTATCTCTACACCTTCTTCCTCCTCCCCAACATCCTTCTCTCCGTATTCTCCATCAATCACCATTCTTCATCCTCCTCCCCACTATTCCTCTGTCCTCCTCCTCCCACCTCAGTGCCTTCCCCATCACTCCCCTCCACTCATCTCCATCCTCTGCTCCAAACTCTCCCCCTCATTCTACCACCATCCCCCCCCCCCCCAATTCTCTGCCTCTACTGTGATTGGCTCACTGTAGGCTCTGTCCCCTCAACATATCTTCCTGTAGGGTCCCCCCCCCCCCCATTGTGTCTCTGTAGGCGCCGTCCCCCCAGCATGGCTCTCTGTTGCCCAACATACAGTGCTTTGCGAAAGTATTCGACCCCCTTGAACTTTGCGACCTTTTGTCACATTTCAGGCTTCAAACATAAAGATATAAAACTGTAATTTTTTTGTGAAGAATCAACAACAAGTGGGACACAATCATGAAGTGGAACGACATTTATTGGATATTTCAAACTTTGTTAACAAATAAAAAACTGAAAAATTGGGCGTGCAAAATTATTCAGCCCCTTTACTTTCAGTGCAGCAAACTCTCTCCAGAAGTTCAGTGAGGATCTCTGAATGATCCAATGTTGACCTAAATGACTAATGATGATAAATAGAATCCACCTGTGTGTAATCAAGTCTCCGTATAAATGCACCTGCACTGTGATAATCTCAGAGGTCCATTTAAAGCGCAGAGAGCATCACGAAGAACAAGGAACACACCAGGCAGGTCCGAGATACTGTTGTGGAGAAGTTTAAAGTTGGATTTGGATACAAAAAGATTTCCCAAGCTTTAAACATCCCAAGGAGCACTGTGCAAGCGATAATATTGAAATGGAAGGAGTATCAGACCACTGCAAATCTACGAAGACCTGGCCACCCCTCTAAACTTTCAGCTCATACAAGGAGAAGACTGATCAGAGATGCAGCCAAGAGGCCCATGATCACTCTGGATGAACTGCAGAGATCTACAGCTGAGGTGGGAGACTCTGTCCATAGGACAACAATCAGTCGTACACTGCACAAATCTGGCCTTTATGGAAGAGTGGCAAGAAGAAAGACATTTATTAAAGATATCCATAAAAAGTGTTGTTTAAAGTTTGCCACAAGCCACCTGGGAGACACACCAAACATGTGGAAGAAGGTGCTCTGGTCAGATGAAACCAAAATCAAACTTTTTGGCAACAATGCAAAACGTTATGTTTGGCGTAAAAGCAACACAGCTCATCACCCTGAACACACCATCCCCACTGTCAAACATGGTGGTGGCAGCATCATGGTTTGGGCCTGCTTTTCTTCAGCAGGCACAGGGAAGATGGTTAAAATTGATGGGAAGATGGATGGAGCCAAATACAGGACCATTCTGGAAGAAAACCTGATGGAGTCTGCAAAAGACCTGAGACTGGGACGGAGATTTGTCTTCCAACAAGACAATGATCCAAAACATAAAGCAAAATCTACAATGGAATGGTTCACAAATAAACATACCCAGGTGTTAGAATGGCCAAGTCAAAGTCCAGACCTGAATCCAATTGAGAATCTGTGGAAAGAACTAAAAACTGCTGTTCACAAACGCTCTCCATCCAACCTCACTGAGCTCGAGCTGTTTTGCAAGGAGGAATGGGCAAAAATTTCAGTCTCTCGATGTGCAAAACTGATAGAGACATACCCCAAGCGACTTACAGCTGTAATCGCAGCAAAAGGTGGCGCTACAAAGTATTAACTTAAGGGGGCTGAATAATTTTGCACGCCCAATTTTTCAGTTTTTTATTTGTTAAAAAAGTTTGAAATATCCAATAAATTTCATTCCACTTCACGATTGTGTCCCACTTGTTGATTCTTCATAAAAAAATTACAGTTTTATATCTTTATGTTTGAAGCCTGAAATGTGGCAAAAGGTCGCAAAGTTCAAGGGGGCCGAATACTTTCGCAAGGCACTGTATGTATGTATGTATGTGTCTCTCTCCTCCATCCTATGGTCCCCATGGTTCCCCCATGGTTGCTCTCCCCGTTCCCCCAATGTGTCTCTTGCCATACATTGTCCTTGATGCCTTCCTCTTCATCCACCTCCCACCCCAATGTCACTCTCTCCATTCAGCCCTCCTCCCTCATTGGCTTGGCCCTTTATTAGGTGATGGTGGATTATCTGTGTCTATAATAGGAAACACTCAGGAACTCCCTGAATTTCACTGAAAAAGGAATTGTGCGAAGCCACCAATACTGGCCGGAACCCAACTATAGAGCCAGCAATGCAAACTAAGGAAGAACACGTTCTTAGGAATTCATCCTCATATTCATTTACTGAAAAATTCCAAAATCCCAGATCCATGGAATAAAACTCCGATATCAATGTATCGTATATCAGAAATGAGACCATGATGTCCAAGAGATAAGGTGGCACTGCTCTGCCCATACTACATCTGCTTACCCCACACTGTGCAGATCACCCCCATCACATGTGCTGGTCAATACTTTGAAATATTAATGTGACTTAGGAGGGGGCATGTCAGACCTCTGCAGAGAGACCGCTGCTTCCACACTCAGCACTACTCTACATTACAGCATGCTGGCAGGAGGCGGGCTAATTCAGTCAGGCTGTGGCTGCTAAAGGAAACAAACTGGAAGACTTTGCAAACCTTTGTTTTTATACCACCTGCAGAGTATACAGCTAATTTAACCACTTGAAGACCGGGCCTTTTCCAGCATTTTTGGTTTACAAGTAAAAATCTGTATTTTTTTGCTACCCCCTATATATATATATATATATATATATATAATTAGAAGAGACCCTAGGGAATAAAATAGCGATTGTTCCAATATTTTACGTCGCATTGTATTTGTACAGAATTTCTTTTGGAAAATATAACCGATATTATATGTTACACCGAGTAAATAGATACCTAACATGTCATGCTTTAACCACTTGCCGACCGCTCACATTAAGCGTACTGCGGCAAAGTGGTTTGTTATCGTCCAGCGACCTTGCTGGCGGCGCTCGCGCGTCGCTGGAGGCTTGCTCCCACTGTGTCTGAAATTTAAGGGGAGAGACCTCAGGAACTTAACCACTTGCCGACCGCTCACTGAGCTGGTACTGCGGCACAGTGGCTCGTTATCGTCCAGCAACGTAGACCTACTTCGCTGGATCCTGCCACCTCTCGGCGGCATGCACGCGCCGCCAAAGGCTCGCTCCCGCTGTATTCAGTCACAGCGGGAGTCGGGCCAGGGGAGGAGCGGCGGTGATCACCGTTGCTCTTCCCCGATCGTCGGGGATCGAGTGAGGAGATCCTCCCGCTTGTGTAAACAAAGCGGGCGGATCTCCTAAGTGACAGGCAGGGACAGATTGCAGGGTTCAGCATAGCTGAACCTGCGATCTGTGTCTGTGTCACACAGTCCCCTCCCCCCACACACGTTAGTAAGCACCAGGCATACATTAACCCCTCCCTCTCCAATAAAGTTAACCCCCTCCCTGCCAGTGTCATTATTACAGTAACAGTGCATATTTTTAGCACTGATTACTGTAGTAATGTCACTGGTACCCCCAAAAGTGTCAAAAATGTCAGTTAGGGGTTCGATCTGTCTGTCGCAGTCCCGCAAAAAAAAAAGTAGATCGCCGCCATTACTTGACATGACAGAAATCCTTCCCGTAGATAGTAAACGCGATAACTTTTGCGCAAACCAATCAAAATATGCTTATTGCAATTTTTTTCTTTTTTTTTTACCAAACATAGGTAGCAGAAAACGAATTGGCCTAAAATGTTAAAAAAATTGGATTTTTACATTTTCTTTGGAGGGGAATTTCATATAAAAAAAAAATTTGAAAAATTGTTATTTTTTCAAAATTGTCGCTCTTTTTTTTGTTTATAGCGCAAAAAGTAAAAAATCGCACAGGTGATCAAATACCACCAAAAGAAAACTCTGTTTGTGGGGAAACGAAATACATCAATTTAATTTGGGTACAGCATCACACGACCGCGCAATTGTCCGTTAAAGTAACGCAGTGCTGAATCGCAAAATATGGCCTGGTCAGGAATGGGGTAAAATCTTCCGGTCTTAAAGCGGTTAAAAATACGCTCATTGAGAATTTTTTTGTCAAAGACGTGTAGCTAAATACATTTTGGCCTAAATATATGACAAAAATTGAATATATTGGATATTTTTTAACTGTCAAAGTAGAAAAATATTGTTTATTTTTTCAAAATTGTCGCTTTATTTTTTTATTAATATCGCAAAAAATGAAAAGCGCACAGGTGATCAAATACCACCAAAAGAAAGCTCTGTTTGTGGGGAAAAAAAGGACGTCAATTTTGTTTGGGTACGGCATTGCATGACTGCGCAATTGTCAGTTAAAGTTGCACAGTGCCGAATCACAAAAAGTAGCCTGGATGTAAAGCAGGAAAATCCTCCGATGGTAAAGTGGTTAAAATTGCTTACACTTGTGGAATGGCAACAAACTATGGTACTTAACCACTTCAACACCGGAAGGTTTTTTCCCCACTAATGACCAGGCCATTTTTTGCGATTCGGCACTGCGTTACTTTAACTGACAATTGCGCGGTCGTGCGACGATGTACCCAAATAGAATTGATGTCCTTTTTTCCTCCACAACTAGTGCTTTGTGTTGGTATTTGATCACCTCTGTGGTTTTTATTCTTTTGCGCTATAAACAAAAAAGAGAGACAATTTAAAAAAAAACAAAAAACAATACTTTTACTTTTTGCTATAAAACGCAATAAAAAAAATGTAAACAATCAAATTTCTTCATCATTTTAGGCCAATTTGTATTCTGCTACATATTTTTGGTAACAAAAATCCCAATAAGCGTATTTTGATTGGTTTGTGCAAAAGTTATCGCGTCTACAAACTAGGGGAAAGATTCGTTTTTTTTATTTTTTTTACTAGTAATGGCGGCGATCTGCGATTTTTAGCTGGACTGCGACATTGCGGTGGACAGATCGGACCCCTTACTGACATTTCTGACGCTTTTGGGGGTACCAGTGCCATTACTACAGTAATCAGTGCTAAAAATATGCACTGTTACTGTAATAATGACACTGGCAGGGAAGGGGTTAACCCAGAGGCAATAAAAGGGTTAAGTGTATGCCTAGGACAGTGATGGCAAACCTTGGCACCCCAGATGTTTTGGAACTATATTTCCCATGATGCTCATGCACTCTGCAGTGTAGTTGAGCATCATGGGAAATGGAGTTCCAACACATCTGGGGTGCCAAGGTTCCCCATCACTGGCCTAGGGGGTGTTTTCTAACTGGGGGGGATGGGCTTGTGAAATCTATACAGAGACCTGTGATCGTAAATAGGAGGAACACGGGAGCTCTGCGCTGATTCCTGAGAGCACAATGGTCTGCCGTGTTTATAACAGCAGGCCACCGTTCTCTCTGCACGGGGAGCGACCTCAGGCGCTGGCCCCGTGGATTGGCTTCCCCGCTGGCAAGTGGGCGTGCGTGCGCCCCCAGGATCGCTCCCGCAAAAAGAGATTCCCAGGAACCTGCTGACCTGCCGCCAGCGGCTGGTTGGCAAGTGGTTAAAAATGTTTACAGGTTACCGGTATAGAGTTAGAGGAGGTCCAGCGCTAGAATTATTGCTCTTTTGAAAATTTGCGCCAGTTTGGTCCTTCAAGGCCATAGAAGCGATCAAAAACAATTTAGTCTTTTATCGCCTCTGTGACTAGCTGGCTGAACCGTCCAATCATTTCTCAGGTGAGCCAGTGGAAACGGTAAGCCCTGGAAGCACCGGCGGGGGGGGGGGGGCTTATATCCCCTCCCACTGCTACTGAAAGCGTTCAGTGGTTCTTGAGCCGTCCAGAACGCTCTCAGGAGAAAACCAGCCACCGGCCGAAAAACAAGGTACCGGGGTCAGCCATAATCCCGGTGAACTACTTGCAAACCGTAACGAGTATTATAGGTATTGTGGTCGGCAAGTGGTAACTAGTGTTGCTGACTTCGGATGTTCTACACACATCCAAATAACCATCATCATCGTATACAGGGCATGTGTAGCACGTCCAGTGTTTCTGCCCTAATTCTAGGACCCCCCCCAGTATACTGACTACTCTGCAAAGCCGGCAGCTCTACATGTCATAGTCTGAATCTGTGTTTATAAACAACAAACAACGCTGCTCCAGATACATTGTAACATATTGTTACTTTTGTATCTTTCTGGTCATTCATCTGCAGATCAAGGCGAGGAACTTTAGATGTGCTGAAGATGCAAGTTATTTTTTGTCAATCGTCACAGCACAAGCCGATCAGCGGGTCCAATGAGTTATGGCTGCAACCCGCCGATTGGCTGAGCGAATCACAGAAGAAAGACCTGTGTAGGTCAACAACACCGTGCACCAGTCATATTGCTTGGTAAAAGCAGCACATGCTACACACAGGTTAGTCACACATTTAACCCCTTGATTGCCCCTAGATGTTAACCCCTTCCCAGCCAGTCTCATTAGTACAGTGTCAGTGCATATTATTAGCACTGATCACTGCATTGGTGTCCGTGTCAGTCAGTCAGTCTCCCCCCCCCCCCCCACCCAGTGTCAGATTGCCAGCTGCACTATCGCAGTCCCATTATAAGGTGCTGATCGCCGCCATTACTAGTATAAAAAATAAATAAAATACAAATTTGTGTGTGTATGTGTATATATATATATTTCTCTTACGTCCTCCGACAGTCGCCGCCTCTTCATATTCGTCACTAATGGGGTTATTGACCTTTGCTCTGTAGGAGTAGCTAGGCAACAGAATATATTAATATCAAAGCTTTTAGCATATCCCACCCCCAGGGGGTGGTCCCCTCAGTCAATACCTCCCTGCTTCCTGCATTTCCAACTCAGTTTCTAATGCCTAGCTCAGGAGTAGGTTGGGCTGTTCCTGTGCTGGGGCTCTTAGTCTCAGCTTCTTTTCTCTTTTTGATTTTATTTGGAGTTTTTTTCTCTTTCTTTTACTTAGCTGTTTATTTTCAGCGTTAGTTTCTTCTGATGAAGATGATCGTGCAGAGCTGGGTCTCAGTCTGGCCACCCTGGATCCCAGGGCTCAGGGCCAGGGGCTTCCCAGCCTGCCATCGAGGGTTCAGCTTAGGTTGTGCCCTGGCACATTGAACGACCCATCCCTGTTCGCTGCAGGGATGCTATCGGTGAGGTGGTTACCTCACTGGACGCCATTGTGGTTTCGCACCACAGTTCCACTGCGTCATGCGGTTTGGTCGCTGGAGCAGGCTCCCCACGCCATCCGGACTGGTAAGTGTAACTCTATGTGGGGACCTGTCTATTTGGGTGTCAGTCTGGGACTGTGTGACCCTGCATGTCTGTGTGGCTGCTGTGCTCCCTGTCAGTTCCTGTCTGGACTTGCTGCCTGTGTGTGGGCTGTGAAGGGGGGGGCTCTCCCGCTCTGCTGGGTGTCATAGTGAAGCAGTCAGATTTTGGGCATGCTGTGCGGCGATCCGCCATTTTTTTGAGGCAAAATCATGGTGGCAGGTCCTGTGAGGTACTGCACGGTGTTTTTGGCGCCAAACGCCGCCATTTTGTGCGGCGATCGATCAGGTCACATGTCGGCGCCATGTTCTCTTTGCCCAAGGATTCCTCAGCCGAGCGGCCATGTTTGTGTAGCCTTGCATAGGCTTCATAGGGGCGGTCAGTCTTGCATCCCTTCCTTTTGCTCTGGGACAGCGATCGGTGCAGCAGCCTGTGTGCTCTCTCCAGGTTTTATATTTCCTTTTTTCCTGTATTCCTTGCCCAGTTTCTTGTCCCTGTGGGGGTCGGTGTATTCAGTGGGTGCGGTGGGCTGCGCTCGCCGCGATCTTAAAGGGGCTGTACCCTTTATTACTTATTTTGCTGGGGCATGGATTCTCAGGATTGCAAGTTTCCTCCCACCTTGGTGGGGGGCCAAGGGGCTGCTGCTTCCCCCGAGGGGGCTGATCTGGCCACTATTGGGGCAAACTTAGCTGCTCAAGTGCAGATGCTGGTGGCTGATCGATCCACAAAACGGCCCAGGGTGTCTATTTCCTCTGATTCAGAGGGCGATGGCTGGAGTGCCCTTCTCAGGGTCTCACTCATCCCTAGACCTTGTGGGGTCTGACGGGGAGGCTGAGGTGGAAGGGGTTGATACTTCTCCCCCTGGCTCGTCTGAAGAGCTTGCACTCATGGATGAGTTGGTTGCTTCTATTAAGGAAACGCTGCATTTGCAGGATGAACCATGTCCTCCTGTTTTGATGTCCTCTTATGGGACGCAAAGGAAACGCAGAACATCGCAGGTTTTTCCTTGCTCTACGGAATTTCAGCGCGCGGTGGATGAGCAATGGCGCAATTTAAAGAAGCCTTTTGCTGTGCCGAGTAGGTTCAAGCTGCGTTATCCCTTTACACCAGCTACTGATGAGCGTTGGTGTGTACCACCTCAGGTGGATCATGCGGTGGCGATTTTGAATAAATCAACTGCGATTCCTGCTGAGGATACCCCGGTGTTCCGGGACCCGACGGACAGGAGGTTGGAATCTCTGGCCCGTCATGCTTCTACGGTTGCTGGCTCTATGCTGAAGCCTATTTTTGCTTCCATTATGGCAGCCCAGGCTATTGCGGATTGGACGCAGGTGCTCCAGCGCACTCTGGTGGCTGACTCTGCCCCGCCGACAACTTTGGCTATGGTGGATCAGATTCATCAGGGTGTCATGTATTTGTGTGATGCGGACTTGGATTTAGTCCCTTTGGCTGCGCGTCTTTCTAGTGTGGCGGTCTTGAACCGTCGCCTGATATGGCTGAAATGTTGGTCTGTTGACCAGTCTTCCCGCAAGACTTTGGCTAATTTACCCTACGCGGGATCTCGCCTCTTTGGCGAATCTTTGGATACCCTGATAAAGGGTATTTCTGGGGGTAAGAGCACTCTCTTGCCCCAATCTCACAAGAATAAGTTTGTTCGTGGTAAGAAGAATGCCTCGTTTAGGCCCTCTCAGGGGTCCTTTCGTGCCTTTTGGTCGCACTATAAGGGCAAGCCCTTCAAAGGCCAAGGCTCCCAGAAGAAGCCGTGGACGGGTAAGCAGAAGTCCGGCCAGTCCGGATCCGCTGCCCATAACAATGCGGCCTGAAGGGGCGCCCTCACCCGTTTCTGGGGTGGGAGGACGTTTGCTCGGTTTTCTTCAACCCTGGCTGGACCGCGTTCGGGACAGGTGGGTTCAGGAAATCGTTCGATCTGGATACAAGATCGAGTTTCTCGGCCTGCGAGCAGATTTTTCCCCTCAAATCTTCAGCTGACTCCGGAGTGCTTGCGGGATCTGCACCTGGCGGTGCGGGACCTGCGGGCCCAGGGAGTGGTGGTTCCGGTGCCTCATCGGGACAGATTTCGGGGGTTCTATTCCAATCTGTTCACTGTGCCCAGAAAGGAGGGCAAGGTACGTCCGATTCTGGACTTGAAAGCTCTGAACCGCTTTGTGCGGGTTCGCAAGTTCTGCATGGAATCCCTGCGATCAGTGGTGGCTGCCCTGGTACGGGGGAATTCATGGCCTCCATCGATCTGAAGGATGCGTACCTTCACATCCCCATTTTCGAGGGTCACCAGAGGTACCTTCGTTTTGCCATTGCGGAGGATCACTATCAATTCGTGGCGTTGCCCTTTGGTCTCGCCTCGGCTCCGCGGGTTTTCACCAAGGTGCTTGCTCCGGTTCTGGCCTTATTGAGGGCCAAGGGCATTTCTGTCCTGGGGTATCTGGACGATATCCTGATTCGGTCCGCGACCAGTCAGGGCCTGGTGAACGACCTGTCCATCACTCTGCAGGAATTCGGCTGGACGATCAATTTTCCGAAGTCAACGTTGTGTCCGTCGGTTCGTCTTCCCTACCTGGGGATGATTCTGGACTCTGTTCAAGCGAAGGTCTTCCTGCCGGAAGACAAGCTTCGGACACTTCAGTGCGAAGTCAGGTCCCTCAGGGTCAATCAGTGCTCGTCCCTCCGGACGTGTATGAGGTGTCTGGGTTTGATGGTTTCGGCCTTCGAGGCGATTCCCTTCGCCCAGTTTCACACACGGGAGCTTCAGGCGGAGGTCCTGGCCAAGTGGGACGGGCGTCTCGAATCTCTGGATCTGAGGCTGTCGTTGAGCCATCTCACCCGAAGGGGTCTTTTGTGGTGGCTCCAGTCCCCGGCGGTGTCGGGGGGCAAGTCCTTTCGTCCTTTGTCGTGGACGGTGGTCACCACGGATGCCAGCCTGTCGGGCTGGGGTGGTGTTCTGGGCGTTCTGTCCGCCCAGGGAACTTGGTCGGAGGAGGAATCCTCCCTTCCGATCAACATTCTGGAATTGCGAGCGATAAATCTCTGTCTTCTGTGTTGGACGGACAGGCTTCAGGGCCGTCCAGTTCGGGTTCAGACGGACAATGCCACAGCGGTGGCCTACATCAACCACCAAGGGGGCACCAGGAGTGCCCGGGCGGCTCGGGAAGTAGCCGACATTCTGTCTTGGGCCGAGACGCACGTCCCGGCGATATCGGCAGTTCACATTCCGGGGGTGGAGAACTGGCAGGCGGATTATTTGAGCCGCCAGACCCTGGACCAGGGAGAATGGTCCCTTCACCCTGATGTCTTCCAGATGTTGTGTGCGAAGTGGGGGTCCCCAGATGTGGACCTGTTCGCGTCTCGTCTGAACAACAAGGTGGAAAGGTTCGTGGCAAGGACGCGCGATCCTCGGGCAGACGCCTCAGACGCGTTAGTGGCGCCCTGGCATCAGTATCGCCTGATGTATGCCTTTCCACCGATTCAGCTGCTGTCCAGGCTCCTTCGCAGGTTGGCCTCGGAACCGCGCACGGTGATTCTGGTGGAACTGGACTGGCCTCGCCGGTCTTGGTACGCAGATCTCGTGAATCTGGCGGTCGACGCTCCGTGGCGTCTGCCACTTCGAGAAGATCTCCTGTCTCAAGGACCGATATTCCATCCTGCTTTACAGTCGCTGGCTTTAACGGCCTGGCTGTTGAAAGCCAGGTCCTGAAGGATAGGGGTCTTTCCCCTGAGGTCATTCCCACCTTGATCAAGGCTAGGAAGGCTTCTTCGGGGAAGATTTACTACCGTACTTGGAAGTCTTACTTTGCCTGGTGTGAGTCCAGGGGGTATTCCCCTCGCTCGTACTCGTGTCGAGAGTGTTGGCTTTCCTTCAAACGGGCGTGGACCAGCGTTTGGCGTTGGCCACGATTAAGGGTCAGATTTCTGCGCTGGCCGTTCTCTTTCAACGCCCTGTGGCGTCTAACTCTTTGGTTAGCACCTTTGTTCAAGGGGTGCGACATTTGGTCCCTCCTAGGAGGGAGCCTTTGCCTCCATGGGATTTGAACCTTGCTCTGTCCGTGTTGCAACATGCTCCTTTTGAAAATATCAGGGAGATCTCGTTGTCTCTGTTGTCCAAGAAGGTTGCCTTTTTGGTGGCGATCACTTCGGCTCGCAGGGTGTCGGAGCTGGCGGCCTTGTCCTGCAAATCTCCGTATTTGGTGATTCACTTGGATAAGGTGGTCTTGCGACCTAACCCGTCTTTTCTTCCGAAGAGGATCTCGGAATTTCACCTCAATGAGGACATTGTCTTGCCTTCGCTTTGCGCGAAGCCTAAGCATCCGAAGGAGGTGGCTTTGCATTCCTTGGATGTTGTTAGGGCGATCAGGGTTTACCTGTCATCGACTAAATCCTTTCGCAAGTCGGATTCTCTCTTGGTCCTTCATGAGGGACCTCGGAAGGGCATGGCGGCGTCTGCTGCGACCATCGCCAAATGGATCAGACAGACCATTGTGCAAGCCTATGCTTTGAAGGGGAAGGTTCCTCCTTTTCCTGTGAAGGCGCACTCTACCAGGTCTCTGAGTACGTCTTGGGCCTATCGTCATCAGGCTTCTGTGGCCCAGGTGTGTAAGGCGGCGACTTGGTCGTCCGTTCACACCTTCTCCAAATTATACAAAGTGGATGTTCAGGCATCGGCAGATGCTTCCTTTGGCCGTAAAGTTAGTGCGACGGTGCCTTAGGGTCCCTTGTTTGGGCCCTTGGCTGTTGTGGTGTTTTTTACCCCTAGGTTACTTGTTCTTTCCTGGGTTGTTGCTCCTGTTGAGCACGTTTTCCTGTTGCCGGTTGGTTCTCTTACTTTGGTAAGGTTCCTTTCTCTGATGTGGGTACTGCGTTGCTTTAGGCGCGGCTGCTTTTTTCCCACCCCTCATGTCTACACTGCTATGGGACGTCCCCATTAGTGACGAATATGAAGAGGCGGCGACTGTCGGAGGACGTAAGAGAAAACGGAATTTTTGTAAAATCTTACCTATAAAATTCCTTTCTCTGAGTCCTCCGACAGTCGCCGCCCCCGCCCCTCTTTTGGGGTTTGTTTATGTACACTACTGCTATGCTACTGAAACTGAGTTGGAAATGCAGGAAGCAGGGAGGTATTGACTGAGGGGACCACCCCCTGGGGGTGGGATATGCTAAAAGCTTTGATATTAATATATTCTGTTGCCTAGCTACTCCTACGGAGCAAAGGTCAATAACCCCATTAGTGACGAATATGAAGAGGCGGCGACTGTCGGAGGACTCAGAGAAAGGAATTTCACAGGTAAGATTTTACAAAAATTCCGTTATTAGTGCCTTGCGAAAGTATTTCTGCCCCCTTGAACTTTGCGACCTTTTGCCACATTTCAGGCTTCAAACATAAAGATATAAAACTGTAATTTTTTGTGAAGAATCAACAAGTGGGACACAATCATGAAGTGGAACGAAATTTACTGGATATTTCAAACTCTTTTAACAAATAAAAAAACTGAAAAATTGGGCGTGCAAAATTATTCACCTCCCTTAAGTTAATACTTTGTAGCGCCACCTTTTACAGCTGTAAGTCGCTTGGGGTATGTCTCTATCAGTTTTGCACATTGAGAGACTGAAATTTTTGCCCATTCCTCCTTGCAAAACAGCTCGAGCTCAGTGAGGTTGGATGGAGAGCCATAGATGTGCGCAGCCTATTGCATTAGGGTGTGCAACGCAAAGCTCAAACACGCATGCCTTTCTCTGCAGCCTCAGCTGCACTGGACAGTAAATGAATGGGAAGTGCCCTGTGCTGAGCGGCTTCCTGTTCATTCACAAACTGAAGCATAGTAAACCTAGTTGTGTTCACAATGTTCATTTGGAAAAGGAAGGCACTAGTAAATTACATATTTACTAGCCCCTTTCCCCACTCTCCATCCTGCAGGGTAGTGATTAGGATGTGCCCAGGCACACCTGGCACACCCCCTGCGCACACCTATGTGGAGAGCGTTTGTGAACAGCAGTTTTCAGTTCTTTCCACAGATTCTCGATTGGATTCAGGTCTGGACTTTGACTTGGCCATTCTAACACCTGGATATGTTTATTTGTTAACCATTCCATTGTAGATTTTGCTTTGTTTTGGATCATTGTCTTGTTGGAAGACAAATCTCTGTCCCAGTCTCAGGTCTTTTGCAGACTCCATCAGGTTTTCTTCCAGAATGGTCCTGTATTTGGCTCCATCCCTCTTCCCATCAATTTTAACCATCTTCCCTGTCCCTGCTGAAGAAAAGCAGGCCCAAACCATGATGCTGCCACCACCATGTTTGACAGTGGGGATGGTGTGTTCAGGGGGATGAGCTGGGTTGCTTTTACGCCAAACATAACGTTTTGCATTGTTGCCAAAAAGTTTGATTTTGGTTTCATCTGACCAGAGCACCTTCTTCCACATGTTTGGTGTGTCTCCCAGGTGGCTTGTGGCAAACTTTAAACAACACTTTTTATGGATATCTTTAATAAATGTCTTTCTTCTTGCCACTCTTCCATAAAGGCCAGATTTGTGCAGTATACGACTGATTGTTGTCCTATGGACAGAGTCTCCCACCTCAGCTGTAGATCTCTGCAGTTCATCCAGAGTGATCATGGGCCTCTTGGCTGCATCTCTGATCAGTCTTCTCCTTGTATGAGCTGAAAGTTTAGAGGGACGGCCAGGTCTTCGTAGATTTGCAGTGGTCTGATACTCCTTCCATTTCAATATTATCGCTTGCACAGTACTCCTTGGGATGTTTAAAGCTTGGGAAATCTTTTTGTATCCAAATCCGGCTTTAAATTTCTCCACAACAGTATCTCGGACCTGCCTGGTGTGTTCCTTGTTCTTCATGATGCTCTCTGCGCTTTAAACGGACCTCTGAGACTATCGCAGTGCAGGTGCATTTATACGGAGACTTGATTACACACAGGTGGATTCTATTTATCATCATTAGTCATTTAGGTCAACATTGGATCATTCAGAGATCCTCACTGAACTTCTGGAGAGAGTTTGCTGCACTGAAAGTAAAGGGGCTGAATAATTTTGCACGCCCAATTTTTCAGTTTTTTTATTTGTTAACAAAGTTTGAAATATCCAATAAATTACGTTCCACTTCATGATTGTGTCCCACTTGTTTTTTTCTTGTTTTTTTTGTTATTGTGCAATCGCCTTTTTTTTTTTTTTTTTTTTTTCCATTTATATCACAAAAAAAAAAAAAAAAAAAAAAACAGTGATGATCAAATAGTCTTTGCCCCCCAGGTCGCCTGACAGGTCGCCCCAGTGTGAACGGGGTCTAAATTAGAAATGAAAGGCAAAACATTTGTGTATAAATTTAAAAAAAAAAAAAAACCTTATAAATGCCCCTTTTCCTCCTTCTTCCTCCTTCTTCCCTCACATGTAAAAGCCATCTTAGCAGCTATTTAGCTGCTTGATTGCTTTTGCAGGCGGCAGAAGGGGACGTCCCCACCGCCCTCCGGTGCTTCTCTGGTCTCCCCTGTGCGATCGGGGGGGACGGAGAGTGAATCCACCAACCATGGTGGTTTACCATAGAACTGGCTGTGGATCACATGGTCCCTGGCTATCTCTATGACCCTTGGAGGCTGGAAGCGACATTATGATGTCCCTTAGAGCTCTGGCAAATGTACAACACTGCCGTTTTTTAACTTCCAGCATACAGGAGAAATGTGGAGATCTCTCTGTAAAGAGGACCTGTCGTGCCCTATTCATATTACAAGGGGTGTTTACATACCTTGTAATAGAAATACAAGTATACAAAAAAAGAAAGGGAAAGTGCAAAGTAAAAAAATGAAAGTAGAATAAAAAAAATTTTTAAGCGCCCTCATTCCCTCGTGCTGGCCACGCAGAAGCGAACGCATATGTAGGTCGCACACGCATAATATAAACGGTATTCAAACCACACGTGAGGTATCGGCGCGAACATTAGAGCGAGAGCAATAATTTTAGTACAAGACCTCTGTAACTCTAAACTGGTAACCTGTAAAAATTTTTAAAGCATTGCCTATGGGGATTTTTAAGTACCAATGTTTGGCATCATTGGGCACAATTAAAGCGTGACATGTTGGGTATCTACCCGTAATATCATTTTTCACAATACCCAAAAAAATTAGGATTCATATTGTTTTTATTTTTTGAATTGATGAAAGTGTGTTTTTCATTTTTTTTTTTTTTTTTTTTTTTTTTCCCCCAAAAAATTGCGTTTAAAAAATTGCTGTGCAAATACTATGTGACAAAAAAAATTGTGAGGATGGCCATTTAGGTTCAGTGCTAAAATATTTATTTATATATATATATATATATATATATATATATATATATATATATATATATATATATATATATATATATATATATATATATATATATATATATATATATATAAAATTCGGGGCTTCTGGATAATTTTCTAGCAAAAAAATAGATTTTTAGATGTAGGAAAGAAATGCCAGAATTGGCCTGGGTAGGAACTGGTTAATGATACAGTAGCACTCGTGAAGAATGAAAACACTATTGTATGGGTTTACATGTCAAAAATGTATTCATGCAGAATTTTTAGGTTACTGATGGTCCACTTTAGCTGAAATGTGTCATATTCTATTTATTTAATGTGTCATAGTCTATGTATTCACTGCTCTGATTTATTTTCTTCCAGGCGATTTATAATGGCACAAGGAGCAATAGATGAATCCGTGTTCATATGTAAGTGTTTATTATTTATAGCCAAATATATGATGTTGAACTCCTTTGCTGTTTTTTTTTCTTTTTGTTTTTCTGAGACAGAGTTTGTGGTGGACATCGAACACTACTTCCAGTTTAGGTCGCCCCTGGGGTCAAGTACAACTGATGACTATAAGAGCCGGTTCACATTTGTGCGGCTGCGGCGATCGCATGTAATGTCGGAGCGCACTGCTTCTTCATTACATGCGATCGGCTGTGCGGTGCGAGTTTAGCCATACACTTTGTATGGCTAAATTTGCACCACACCCGCAGCAAACACGCACAGGACCCTTTTTTCCAGCCGCATCAGGATCGGATCGCACAGCGGTTCACACTTGTGCGATCCGATCCTGTGCGAACTGCAAGATCGCACTGCGATATGCGATCAAACTGGGGGTGTCGTTAAGATTACATTGACACCCCCAGCGTATCGCTTACAGCAGTGTGAACTGCCGGGGTGCGTTTTGCGATGCGGGAACAGGCTGCGGATTCGCAGCCTTCCCGCATCGCACAAGTGTGAACCGGGGCTAAGTGTTTAGTCTCTCCTTTCTAACACCATAAGTACCACCTTCCTGTGATGGGGGTATTTTCATAGCTGTTGTTGCCTCCAGTAATATTGAATGCATTCCTTTATTTGGTGTGGCCTTTTTTAAAAACAAAAAAAAAAAAAGAGAAACTTTTTTTGGTTAAAAGAAAATGTTTAAAGCTAAATTATTCCCGTGGAAGGTCCCTGCAAAAGCAGAGATTTTTACTCCTTCCTCGGGCAACCCGTGTCTCCGATCTCCTCTCCATTCCAGTGCTGCAGCCTCCGTCAGTCTCTCCTGAATTCAACATTTCCTGGAGTGTCGGATACTTGTGGTTCCCTCCTCCCACCCCAACGCTGATCAATGTAAGGGTCAGAGGATGGAACCACAGTGCAAAGCGGGGGGACACAGGCATCTCACCCTCTCAGAAGTGTTGAATGCTGAATAGATAAAAAGTAGCAAACACGGGCTACCATGTAGAAAAAGAAAAAAAAAAAACTTCTGTAGCAGAAGTTTTTTTTTTTAATTTTATGTTCCTTTAAAATTAATTATTATTATTATTATTATTATTATTATGAATAATAAAATTAATGCCTATTATTAATAATAAAATTAATGCCTATTATTATTATTATTATTATTATTAATAAAATTAATGCCTATTATTATTATTATTATTATTATTATTATTATTATTATTATTATTATTTATTTTATTTATTTATTTATTTATTTATTTATTTTTTTGTGAAATCTGCAACTTTGCTCTGTGTAGGGTGTGACGACTGTGGCCAGTACCATGACTCGGAGTGTCCGGAGCTGGGTCCAGTGGTGACCGTCCAGGACTCTTTTGTTCTGAGCAGAGCCAGGTGAGTAGATAAAAATGAGAAGAGAAGTGTAACCTAGTTTACAATGCTTTGGGGTGTAAAACTCAATTCAATCGCAGGCTGCATCAGCGTTATGATTGCCCTCAAAAGGGCCGGTTGTATCTGTAAGACTAGACATTCAAAACATCCCCCTACCCTTACATAGGATTAAGAGCCTCTCCACCATCAGAAGTTGAGTCCCTCACCCTCCCTTACATCACCCCCTTATCTTATGCTGCTGGTGGGAAGAAGCTGTAGGCACTGCTGGAAAGCAAAAAGTCTAGAGGAGGACCAGAGCAGGGCTGGAGTGCTCCTGCAGCTGCAGGAGAGGTGCGAGGGCCACATTAAAGGGCCTGGTGGGCCGCATTTGGCCCGCGGGCCTTGTGTTTGAAGTGTGCTTTAAAGTGTTACTAAACCCACAAGAGTAAAATCTGTATATGCATCAAAGCTCCCAACTGTCCCGGATTTTGAGGGACTGTCCCGGATTTTGAGGGACTGTCCCTGATTCAGAACAAAGTCCCTCTGTCCCTCTTTCCTCCTCATTTGTCCCTCATTTTGGTCTGATCTTTATAAATGTGTATATAAAATGCACTACTTCTATATCGAAAGTATTTTGCCAGTGCTGAACATTTCATCTAAATTCTAAATTGCTGCATTGGTAAATTTCAAAAGCCAGTAGAAAGGAATAGTAGTGTTTAACCACTTTACCACCGGAGGATTTTGCTGTCTTGCGTCTGGGCCACTTTTTGCGATTTGGCGCTGTGCGACTTTAACTGACAATTGCGCGGTCGTGCGACGCCGTACCCAAACAAAATTTACGTCCTTTTTTCCCCACAAACAGAGCTTTCTTTTGGTGGTATTTGATCACCTGTGCAAATTTTTTTTACTTTTTGCGCTATAAACAAAAAAAAGTGTAAGTTTTGAAAAGATAACAATATTTTTCACTTTTTTTTTTTATATGAAATTCCCCCCAAAAAATGTAAAAATCTAAATTATTTTTGGCCAATTTGTTTTCTGCTACCTATGTTTGGTAAAAAAAATCACAATAAGCATACATATGCACTGTTACTGTAAAAATGACACTGGCAGGGAAGGGGTTAATTTTATTGGAGAGGGAGGGGTTAATGTATGCCTGGTGCTTACTGACGTGTGTGGGGGGAGGTGACTGAGTGACACAGGGACAGATCGCAGGTTCAGCTATGCTGAATCCTGCAATCTGTCACTCCTTGTCACTTAGGAGATCCACCCGCTTTGTTTACACAAGCGGGCGGATTTCCAGACTCGATTCCCCGACGATCGGGGAAGAGCGGCCCCTGGCCCGACTCCCACTGTGACTGAATACAGCGGGAGCGAGCCTCCGGCGGCGCGCGAGCGCCGCCCACAAGGGGAGGAGTCCAGCAACGTGGGTCTACGTCGCTGGACGATAACGAGCCACTGTGCCGCAGTAGAGGCACAGTGAGCGGGGCTAAAGTGGTTAAAGACAAAAGCAATTGTGCGTTTAACTATTCCTTTATTTTTTTTGTATCGGGGGGGGGGGGGGGGGTGTCCTAAGGGACCATTCACACCAGAAACTGCACATAACTGCGTGTTTTTGACTGCATCTTTACATGCATTTGAAGTTCGCTGGAATGCTGCATTTTTAAAGCCGCTACAGTGCATTTTTCTATAGTTTTTCGCCTTGGCTTTCTGTTATTTCCTTTTTTGAGGTCATTTCCTTCTTCTTTAAAGTGTGTGGAGAGAAGTAAGAATTTCTGTCTGCTTTTGTCTGTATAATTCTGGTGCTTGCCGTTGATGTTCTGAGAGGACGCACTCGTAGGAGGTGTCGTTACTGGGGGTTCATCCACTACTGATGGGAAGGGAGACCAAGGGCCAATTCTGGACCCTCTACAATGACCTACACACAATGCAACTTTAGTGGCATCCCAGTCTTAGTCCGTAGGGTTCAATATTGAGTTGGCCCACCTTTTGCAGTTATAACAGCTTCAACTCTTCTGGGAAGGCTGTGCACAAGGTTTAGGAGTGTGTCTATGGGGATGTTTGATCATTCTTCCAGAAGCACATTTGTGAGGTCAGGCGCTGATGTTGGACGAGAAGGCCTGGCTCGCAGTCTCCACTCTAATTCATCCCAAAGATGTTCTATCGGGTTGACGTCCGGACTCTGTGCAGGCCAGTCAAGTTCCTCCACCCCAAACTGGCTCATCCATGTCTTTATGGACCTTGCTTTGTGCACTGGTGCGCAGTCATGTTGGAACAGGAAGGGGCCATCCCCAAACTCTTCCCACAAGGTTGGGAGGATGAAATTGTCCAGAATGTCTTGGTATGCTGACGCCTTAAGAGTTCCCTTCACTGGAACTAAGGGGCCAAGCCCAACCCCTGAAAAACAACAACCCCACGCCATAATCCCCCCTCCACCAAATGATTTGGAGGGGTAGCCCAATACTTTTGGCAATATAGTGTGGATGAGCGAGTTTGGGGTGGAGTAACTCGAATGACCTGCAGAGTCCTCTGCATCTTTCGGTGACATGTGCGCCATTTTAGCTGTTTTCTGCTCTCCACATGCAAAGAGCCAGGAAGTTAGTGGGAGGGACAGCAGGACATGGGAAGGAGGGATAGGTTCTAATTAGTACACTTTATGTGTGTGTGTGTGTGTGTGTGTATGAATGTGTGTGTGTGTGTGTATATATATATATATATATATATATATATATATATATATATATCACACACAATATATATAGTGTGTGTATATAATTTTTTTTTTTGGGGGCGCAGCACATTTGTAACACATTTGTAGCATGTTCCCTTCATTTGCGGTGCAGAAAAAAGCAGTATGCTCTCAAAAAGTTGGGAGGCATGAGTTTGGTGTGTATTGCATGAGAGCTTTTTTTGGGGAGGGTGCATGTGATCAGTACAGGGCCAATCAGCACTGTCCAGACAGAGGGTCAGAGGTCCTGCAGCCTCATGGGACATTTAGAGAATGAAAAATCCTCCTACAAGCATTAACCAGCGCTTGGCCGGATAGAAGTCACAAGACTGCTATATACTGCGGATGAGAAAAGGTATTTAGCAGTTTGTATTTACTAAAAATAGCATTTCCATGTACTGTGTACTGTGGGAGACCAGATATAGTGACTGCATTCTCCTGGGGAGACCAGATATAGTGACTGCATTCTCATGGGGAGACCAGATATAGTGACTGCATTCTCATGGGGAGACCAGATATAGTGACTGCATTCTCCTGGGGAGACCGGATATAGTGACTGCATTCTCATGGGGAGACCAGATATAGTGACTGCATTCTCCTGGGGAGACCGGATATAGTGACTGCATTCTCCTGGGGAGACCGGATATAGTGACTGCATTCTCATGGGGAGACCGGATATAGTGACTGCATTCTCATGGGGAGACCAGATATAGTGACTGCATTCTCCTGGGGAGACCAGATATAGTGACTGCATTCTCCTGGGGAGACCAGATATAGTGACTGCATTCTCCTGGGGAGACCAGATATAGTGACTGCATTCTCCTGGGGAGACCAGATATAGTGACTGCATTCTCCTGGGGAGACCAGATATAGTGACTGCATTCTCCTGGGGAGACCAGATATAGTGACTGCATTCTCCTGGGGAGACCAGATATAGTGACTGCATTCTCCTGGGGAGACCAGATATAGTGACTGCATTCTCATGGGGAGACCAGATATAGTGACTGCATTCTCATGGGGAGACCAGATATAGTGACTGCAGGTTCTGGGTTTAGTAACCCTTTAAGTTGTGGAAACAAAAGGAAGGGGGTTAGAACCTTTGTTGGTTTTATAGCTGTCTTTGCCATTGTTGGAGAGAGATTCGTGAAAATGTATGTGTAATTTGTTGTCTGGTCACCAGGACAAAGGGTGAATCTAACCAGTGGGGACAGGGACAACTATAGAAAACTAACAGGGGTTCTATCACTTCCTTACCTTATCCAAAACCACAAACTTCTTTGTCTATACATACTTTACCTTCCTGTGTCTTGTGCCATCTGTCACTGAGACTGGACTTAAAGCTGAAGTTTAGGTACGGCAATTTATACATTGGCCCAGCTTGGACAAATGTAAGTAAGTTTCCCTACCTGTGGCATCCCCATGGTTGCTGGAAATCATAATAGTAGGCATTGCTACTACAATGATCTCCACTAGCTACTGGGTCCTGTGATACCTGGGTGCGTTGTGAGCACAGGAGGTTGCTTGCTCAGCTAGGGCGCCGTTCAGGGGACACTTGGCATTCTCCCAATGAATGCAAAGCGTTCTCTGATTGGGCAGGGTGGTGAAGTCACAATCTCCACCTCGTCTAGTCAGAGACCACTTTGCATTCATTGAGAAAATGCAAAAGGCTCTCTGAGTGGTGCCCATGCCTAGCGAGGGGTCTTCTGTGTTCAGTAAACATCTGGGCAGTCACTTGGTGTGGGACCCACATAGGTAGTGGAGATCAATGTAGAAGTGGTGTCTACTACAGTGGTTCCAAGCTTTTACGGGGATGAGCCAGGTAAGCAACATTCATGCTTACTTTTGGTACCAGATGGACCAATACAACCATGTACTGTAAATGTCGCCATACCGAAACTTCTGTTTTTAGAAGAATTTCTCCAGTGGGAACAGAGACCTAAATGAAAAAAAGGTTCTAACCCTTTACCACTCTACAAAATGTGTTTTATCACTATTCGTGCAACCATTGGAGAAATGTTCTCTCTCCCTGTCCCTTACGGCACTAGTCACCAGGATAGGAAGTGTGCATCTGTGTGCAGGCAGTCCCATTCATGTCAGTCGCGATGCAGCACAGACACCGCTCCCAATTTGACATCCATGTAGGTGCAGATGCGTGTCCCTGAACCCGCGCTGTCTGAATTCTGGGACCTGCACCCACAAGGATGTCAGATTGGGAGTAGTCGCTGTGGTCATTCAGCTGTTGTGTCCCTGTCGACAGTTGTTGGAGCTTTGAGAAGTACCCTATACTTCTGGGTATAAAGAATTAGGGGGGTTCCCCTGGGTTGAGACTTTTTAGGCACAGAAACTATAGAAATATTGATATTCAAAATGTATTTATTAAGCGATATTATGTAAAAAATGATAAAGTTAAAACCAGCAAGCAACAATCAACAAGGTGTACAACCATATATGTTCCAGAACCTGAAACCCAACATGTTTCGAAGATAAAATTCTTCTTCTTCAGGGGTGGTTCTTAACAATGCTCTGTCAACATAAGAAACATGATCATAGAATCGTACAAATGGTGATATGTACATTTAATTTATACAACAAATGATAAAAAATAATTAATCTTCATACAAATAGATATTTTACAGGAGTATGATTGTTGGAGCACTTACAGGGTTGACCTAGTATGGAATTTGTGATGCTTGCAACGAACTTTAAAATCAGCAGGTTAACCGTGATTAAATTGGCAGTGTCACCCTCCTTGTAGAGGTCAGAGGAACATCCCTTAAAGTGGAGTTCCACCCTAATTTAATACTTACCTCCATCTTCTCGCTCCGGGTCACCTGAAAAAGAAATGGATAATCGCATATTTTTTTTTTTTTTACTTACCTCGTAGCGAAGAAAATATACTTACCTTACTTCCTTCTCCTCTCGGCCGCGGCCTGTCGTCACTTCCTGGCTCTGCAATGATTCCTGGACGCTGAACGTCATCGCTCCCAGGAATCATTGCGCCTGCACCGGCCCCGACGTCAGTTCCGGGTCACGCGCGTCATCCCCTTCTAAACAGCTTCTGGGCATGCCCAGAAGCTGTGGAGGGATGACGAGCGCGACCCGGAAGTGACGGCGGGGCCGGCGCAGGGCATCGTGGGACCAAAGAAGGCGGAAGAAGACGCCGAAGGGGATCTCGCTGGCTTCAAGCTGCCCACATCTGAGATGGCAGCGCTGGACAATACGTTTTCAAGGTAAGTATTTGTCCTAACAGGTAAGTGCAACCCGGGACAGATCAGAGGCTAGCCATTGTGGAATGTACTAGCCCTGACTGTCCCGGGGGTATTTAAAAAAAAAAAAAAAAATCCAGGGTGGAACTCCGCTTTAATGTACTAGATGGAATAACGGATAGAGCCAAACAGGTGCCCTTCAGTGTGGGCAACCGAAGTCCAATCTAGTGGACGCCAAAACTGCACTGGAGCTGAAGAAATGCTAAAAGATGCTTAAGTACAAGGAGGGTGACACTGCCAATTTAATCACGGTTAAGCTGCTGATTTTGAAGTTCGTTGCAAGCATCCGAAATTCCATACTAGGTCAACCCTGTAAGTGCTCCAACAATCATACTCCTGTAAAATATCTATTTGTATGAAGATTTGAATGTGTACACACTATCATTTGTTGTATAAATTGAATGTACATATCACCAATTGTACGATTCTATGATCATGTTTCTTATGTTGACAGAGGATTGTTAAGAACCACCCCTGAAGAAGAAGAAGAATGTTATCTTCGAAACATGTTGGGTTTCAGGTTCTGGAACATATATGGTTGTACACCTTGTTGTTGATTGTTGCTTGCTGGTTTTAACTTTATCATTTTTTGCATAATATTTCTTAATAAATAAATTTTGAATATCAATTTTTCTATAGTTTCTGTGCCTAAAAAGTCCCAACCCAGGGGAACCCCCCTAATTCTTTGTACTTTAAAGGGATGTGGCACCTTTATATAAGAACACTGGTCATAAGCAAATCTCCACTATACTTCTGGGCATGGGGAGCATGTGACCTTCTCCCCTTACTCCCATGAAGCAATGCCCAGGCCTGAGCTGTCAAAGCTGATGTGGGGCTTACACAAGGATTACCCCAGGGTCTCTGATGGAAGAATGAAGCAGCAGCAGACTGCCAGGAAGATGAGTATTAGTGTCTGGAGAGGAGGCCTGTCAAGAGAACCTGTCTCTTAGCCCTACATTTGCAAAGCAGTGTTAGTGTTACTAACCCCAGGAGCCTGCAGTCACTATATCTGGTCTCCCACAGTACACATAACATGGAAATGCAATTATTGTAATAAATATAAACTGCTAAATACCTTTTTTTTCCTTATCAGCAGTATATAGCAGTCCTGTGACTTCTATCAGTGTCTGGTTAAAGCTTGTAGGCGTTTTCATTCTACTCTGACTGTCCTGTGAGGCTGCATGATCCCTGACCCTCTATCTCAGGGGTCTTCAAACTATGGCCCTCCAGTTGTTCAGGAACTACAATTCCAATCATGCCTAGGAATGTCAGAGTTTTACAATGCCTCATGGGATGTGTAGTTCCACAACAGCTGGAGGGATCTTGTTTGAGGATCCCTGCTGTATCTGGACAGTGCTTATTGGCCCTGTGCTGATCACATTCACCCTCCCAAGAAAAAGAAAAAAACTCACTACCAAACTGAGCATGTGCAGCCTGTCCCCTGGCTCTGTATTATCAGGAAATGTACTGGGGACAGGGGAAGGAGGAGAGGATCAGAAAAGACAGGGTCAAACTGCATTTTTACAGAATGCACAGGATTAACCCCTTAGGTTTCAGAGTGAGTATAACAAGCATGCTTTACTGCATATACAGACTGATTTTACTGTTATGGGTTTAGTAACACTTGAATTTTTGATACCAGATTTCGAATTTATTTTTGTCATAGTCTTTTGACTAAATTGTCATATTTTTGTCATCTGAATTGTTTAAGAGCACATTCAGACTAGCGCGACTTGTCTGGCGACTTGTCAGCCTGACAAGTCGCGGTCCATTGAGTAGTACAGGACCCGTTCTAATAGGAGCGACACAAGTCGCTCCGACTTAGAAAAAGGGTCCTGTACTGCTTTGGGGCGACCTGGAGCGACCTGCATAGACTTCCATTATGTGAAGTCTCTGCAAGTCGCGCCGAAGTGGCTGTGCACGCGACTTCACAGGTCGCCCCCCCGAAGTCGGATCGCCTCAGTGTGAACCGGCTCTTAGTCGACTAAAATCTAATGAGTTTAGGTAAATTGTAATGCATTATTGAAGCTTTTCTCTAGAATTTCCAAACTCATTATATACTCCTGGAATAAAAATCTAATACCATGTTAAATCTGTTATCAAAGTTTGAACATGCACTACAGACACCGATTTAGGCGATGTAATATATAACCATTTTTAGGCCAAATTACGATTTAGTTTTATTCAGTCTTATGACTGAAAATTGCATTTTAGTCCTAAATTATTATTATTATTTTTTTTTTTGGTGGACTTAAATAGTGTTAATTTTGTCGGTAAAAAATATTTTCGTGCATGTGTTCAGAAAGCATCCTCACCGGGTCCTCTTCATCCTTTGCATGCATGATACTGTTTCATTCTTTCCCATTTCTGGGGCTGGGTGCTGTACTAATAGTGGCCTCCAATGATCCTGCAAAGTATGGCTTTCTCAATTAGAAACTGATTAGTGATAAGTATACATCTGTAAGCGCTACGAGTTTACCTAACTTACACTCTCCTTTATTTTTTAGATCATCTATTCCTCCCAACCTGGAGATCAAAAATATCGGAGATGGCACAGAGGGGGTGTTCGCTGTCACTTCATTGGTCAAACGGACTCAGTTTGGGCCATTTGAATGTAAGAGAGTTGCCAAATTAGACAAAGAACCCGTCTTTTCTCTTAAGGTAAAGCTTGCTGATTCTCTTGATTCCCTGTCTAAATGTATTTGTTGCATAAGTGGTATTATCATTGTTTCACAGGCTGTATATCCTACTGATAGACTACTTGGTCTGTGTCCCATCCTAAAGCCCATTTGAATCTTCAGTTTAAAGGATAAGTCCACCCTAACACTAAAATCTCTACATCTACAGAAATCCACAATCTAACCCTAACCTCCACAATCTAACCCTGTAAAGAAGAAATCGGTATACTTACCTTTTTTGAAGCCGATCTGACCTGGTCTCCAGTGACGGAAGCTCTGCAGAGGACACGGCTGACAACGGCTGTGAAATGAATGGGAAGTGACGTCACCCATAGGCTTACTATGGGACTTCCGTTGTCGACTGGGTCCTCTGAACCCGCCTCCCCATCGACGTAAGAACAGGTCGGATCGGCTTCAAAAAAAGTAAGTATACTGATTTCTTCTTAAAGGGCTAGGTAGGTTAGTGTTAGATCTTGGATGTCTGTAGATGCAGGGAATTTAGCGTTAGGGTGGACTTCTCCTTTAAAGAGGTTGTAAAAACTCTGCATTAAGGTAAGAAATCTTTTATGTGCAGCTCCCCCAGCCCCCTTAAATACTTACTTAAGCCCAATCTCGGTCCAGCACTGCTCAAGAGCAACGGCACTGCTTTCTCCCTCCTCACTGGCTCCTGCTGCTGTCAATCAAATCTGGTGATGAAGGAGCCGAGCCGCAGTGTGTGTGTGTGTGCTATTAGCACGAGTACTCCCCCTAGCAAGCAGTTTGCTGAAGGGGTACTCGAAAGGCAAGAGGAGCCAGGAGCACCAGCGGGTACCCCATAACAGGAGGATCAGTGCTGCTCTGTGCAAAACAATGTCCTTTTTTACAGTCCCTTTAAATCCGCTAAATGCATTCCAGATGCAATAAAACAAAACTTGTTCAGTGTAATTTTTTTTTTTTTGTGCCGCTCCCACTGATTGGACACAGCAGGAGCCAATCAACAGGTCCAGCGCCTGGGATCCGCCAATCGTTCAGAGAAAAGGCAGAACGGAGGTCTGCCTATGTAAACAAGGCGTCCGACCACTGTTCTGTCCGGGAGTGAAAGAGAGATCTTGTGTTTCAGCTAAGCTCAAACACAGATCTGTTTTCCTCCAGTGCATCCATTCCCCGCACAGTTAGAAATCACTCCCTAGGAGCGCACTTAACCCCTTGATCGCCCCTGGTGTTAACCCCTTCCTGCCAGTGTAATTTATACAGTAACCTTGCATTTTTTTTTTTTTGATCACTAGATTGGTGTCATTGGTCCCCAAAAAGTGTCACTTAGTTTTGCTTAAACCAATCAATATACAATTAGGATTTCTTTTTACCAAAAATGTAGCAGAATACATATTGGCCTAAATTGATGAAGAAATTAGATTTATTATTATTATTATTATTATTATTATTACTATTGGGTTTGTTTTATAGCAGAAAGTAAAAAAAAATAAAATTTTATATATATATATATAATTATAATTATTATTATTATTATTATTTTTTTTGTGGTGGTTTTTTTAGTTTACAACGAAAAAATAAAAACCGCAGAGGTAATCAAATGCCAAAAAGAAAGCTCTATTTGTGGGGAAAAAAAGACATCAATTTTATTTGTGTACAGCGGCGCACGACTAAGAGTCAGTTAAAGCAACGCAGTGCTGTATCGCAAAAAATGACCTGGTCAGGAAGGGGGTAAAACCTTCCAGAGCTGAATATATACAGGCTTTATTCAGTAAAATTATCTCCTTTTTTTTTTTTTTTTTGCCACAGGTGTTTCAGAAGGATGGAATAATGATGCTGTTTGACACCTCTAGTGAGTATGAATGTAACTGGATGATGCTGGTGAGGCCGGCAACGGAATTCAGCCACCAGAACCTGACCGCATTCCAACATGGCAACGACATCTTTTTCACTACCTCCCAGGACATAGCGGCTGGCACAGAGCTGCGAGTATGGTATGCCGCTTTCTATGCAAGGAAGATGGAGAAACCTCTGCTGAAGCCTCCTATGCCCTGTCACAATGGTGGGTTCCAATGGGAATTCATATACTTTCAGGAGATATGTGCACATTGAAGGCCAGTACATAGAGTGGATCTCTGTCAGGTCCCAAATATCTTTTGGAGACCTGCGGTGCATCTGCACACATGCTGGACTTCTAAAGATTGCGGCACAGAAGAGGGGTGGGGATAGAGAATTGATTTGGGTGCACTCACCAGGGCAGAACAAAGAGCGCCATTGGGGGAACCCTAGAGGAGCAAAACTATATTGCTTTTAGAAGCCCTTTAACTTCCCCTTTAAAGGATCTCTAAATCCCAGAACAAAAATGTAATATTGCAGATTTTCAGTGCTTAGAAGTGGTGGCTTCATTCATTTCAGTTTTAATTTTAAAAGATATACTCCCCAGCAAGTGGCTGGAGATTTAGAGGTTATCTCCCCCCCTCGCTGTCCCGGCGCCCTAAGGCGGCTACTTAGACTGCCTTATGCTGGTGCTTGCTTTGCTTTTACAGGAAGTGTTAATTTTGAAGAATCGCCAGGTGAAAATAAAGGGGGAAGGGGGAGACTGAAAACAATTAAGCCACCAAATCTCAGAACCAGCAAGCTGCGTTTTTTTTGTTTTTGGGTTTAGATTCACATTTTTTTTCATCTCCAGATGATATCCCCTTTTCTTGCAGCATATAATGGCCATTCTGTTGGGTTAAATTAAAAAAAATACTTCCAGCTTCTGGTTGTAAACCTTTCGTATTGTGAGCTGATGAAAGGTGCCTGGTATTTCCTGCCAGTTTGTGAATATAATTCCCCCTTGTACACCTGGGGAGTCTCATTTGGAACCCTGCAGTGCTCGTTTCATTCCAATAACCCCCAACTGAGGCTCCCCATCGTTGGTTGTGGGAGAAGGGGATTCCCATGACATGCAGGGCTCATTTCATTTCATATACAGCTGCTGCCAGACACTGTCCTGTAGTTAGGGAATGTTATTACATTTGTAGACTTTTTGCCAGCACGGATTCAATTTAATTTTGTTTTGTATATGCAGAGGTGGGGTTTTTGGCAACTGAACCTGTGAAAGAGGTCAGCGCAACATCTTCAAAAAACAACCAGATCACCTCATCAAAATCCAAAAAAAGGAAGGCTGCTCGTCCTTCAGCAACATACTCATCAGGTGCAAGGAAGCACAGCTCAGGTCCAATGACAGGTAAAATGTTGGCGCAACTTTACTGAGGCTCTTCCATGTTCAGTAAGGGCCTATTCACACATAGTGCGGTGACTGGATTGTTATTGCATTGAAAAACACCTGTCACCACAAGGCCACGCAGAAAACAATTGTTTCCTGAGTGTCCCATTCACACTACAACACAGCCCGGAGCTGTACTGCAGCATGCTGTGATAACATGCAGACCTGCTGCATTTTATTGCAGTGCACTGTATACCGAATCTCATGGCACTGTACAGTTGTGCAACGGAGCACATCACTCTACTGTACAACGACTTGAATGCAATGTACTTTGTACGCTTCACATAAAGTGTGTCCAAATACAAAAAAAAGATAAGGAGCTGTGTGTGATGAGCTGAATGCCCACCACACTGCAGTTTTGAATAGGCAGCTGCTAGAGAGGTAAAGCACTTCAGCAGCTGTTCGTTCCTATGTGACTAAATAAAATCCTATAAGCGTAAATGTTTTTCCTGCCAACTAAGTGGAAGCCACCTACATAAACATTTACCTCCAGCATTGCCACTGGGTTCTTCACTATGCAGCCCTGCCTAGAGCTGCAACACCTTTGTAGAAACCCGTTGCAGCTGGGTTCAGCTCCTATCGTTTAGGCTCTGGATGGCTGAAGGCCACCATGAGTACAGATCATCAATAATAATCAGTGGGGAGAATGTTGCACATGTGCAGTAAGGAGCTAGATATGGCCATGTGTTTTTTTTTTTTTTGCAAAGGTTGTGCGACTTCAGGCAGGACTGCATAGCAAAGGGCTTGGGGATAGGGCAGATGGTAAGTCTATAGATGGGTAGGTATTTATGGATGAGTAAGGTATGTGTGTGAGCGAGAGAGGTGTGTATGCTAGAGAGAGAAGTGTTTGAGCGCGCGTGTGCTAGAGAGCGAGAGGTGTGTGTGTGTGTGAAATATAATCTATAAATAAATTATGGTGGGTGCATCTCATTAAATTAGAATATCATCAAAAAGTTATTGTATTTCAGTAAAACCCCTATATTATATTATATAGATTCATTACACACAGAGTGATATATTTTTAAAGCATTTATTTTTTAATGATTATGGCTTAAAGCTAGTGAAACCCCAATATTCAGTATATGAGAAAAATAAAATATTGCATAAGAATTATATACACACACACTCACATAAGAATTATATATATATATATATATATATATATATATATATATATATACACAGACACATAAGAATTATATAATATAATATATATATATATATATATATATATATATATATATATATATACACACTCACATAAGAATTATATAATATATATATATATATATATATATATATATATATATATATATATATATATATATATATATATATATATATATATATATATATACACACACCATATGAATTATGTGAGTGTATAGAGAAGGGGATAGGGGGGTTCTTTATCAATAACGTTTTTGGACTACTACCCTTTGAGCCCTCTCTCCTTCATATATGCTCCTTCTCATGTCTTGGCTGGATGTGTATGCAGCAACTGGCTAAGGTGAATTTACATGTATGTAAGCTGGAGTCTGGAGTCATTGCTGGGGATCTTGAAAACTCCTGTGGAGGTTTGGCACGCATCCCTGGCTGACATTCAACCCGAGTGGGGATTCATTTTAAAGGCACAATATTAATACTAGTTGGTGAGTGAGCATTACCCAGGGGGGGTCACGTGGTACGGTGAAGGCTTCTGGTTTTCGACTTCACTTCGTGGTGTCTGGCCATCCCACCCTTCGGATCTATTGTGGACTCACCGGTGTATATTCCTTTGTGGGGTTACACTCCTATTTCAGCGCTGCTTATGTGTTGGACTTTTCGTTCTTTGATTGATACAGGAGGAGTTATGCACTTGGGTTTTTTTTGATTATTTATGAGGCAGCAGCTACACCACCTAATTATAATATCAGTTGGCAGGGCTGCTGTTAGAAATGGCAGGGCCCCGTACAGACTACCTGGAAGGGGGCCCCCCCAAGAAAATATTAAAGATATATTTAGCTAAAATTACAACAAAATCACTATTATCAGACACAAATATAACATAACTCACATAATTCCTGCTAAATCTAAAAGAAAAAACAAACAATTTTATTGAATAAAAATGAAGATGAGATGAGAAAAATATACAGGCTGGGCAGTTGGAGCTCAGTGATCAGAGAGAGAGAGAAACAAAGTTACAGATAAACTCAGGAGCAGAGCTAACATTAGAGCCAGTGCTGGGAGGGGGGCTTACACAAGGGAGGGGGATTAGTGAGGGACAACTGTCTCTTTCTCAACAGATAAAAGCTGATAGCAGGGAGAGGGACAGATCAGATTCAGGTGCTGGAGGAAGATTTCTGTATTTGTTGTACATCACTAATCCCCCCCTCTGTGTGCTCGGGCCCCCTACAAGAGGGCTGGTGGTCCCCCCCTATCAGCGGCCCTGTCAGTTGGTGATTTATGATTATTGAATATAATTTTTAATTTTAATATTTATTTCCTAAGCGCAGGGTGATTGAGATGCAGTATATTTGGGCAACACTTATTGGTCTCAGTCTAGCTTTAATCAATAAATTTACAAGACATTGAGAACCTGAGGATGTCCTTGTTTGCTCTTCTCTGTCTGCACTGGGGTCACATTAGCTGAATGAGGGAGGGAAACTGAGGGAGAGGAGAAGCACTGGAATACTAGTCAGTACCAGTGTGCAAAGGTGTATAAAATAAATAAATCCTCTCAAAGGTTGGGTGTCCTACGTGTGTCGATGCTTCTACATTATGTAAAACTATTTAACATTTTAGAATGGGGTGCCTCGAGATTGTACATCATTTTAAAGGGTGCTTTGACTGAAAAAAGGTTGAGAAACACTGATCTAAAGTAATATTGGATTTTTCTCTTTCAGTTACCTGTCAGGAGAACAGCGATATCATCCATGTGGAAACGTGCGAGTGGGTGTGTAAAGTGTGCAATACCACCTTCCTCGAACCCAACCTGCTAACCGGTATTCTTTGACAACTACTGTTCTGCTCTTTTGAGCTATGACTGGTTAAAGGGTTTTTATAATAGTTTGGGGTCAGTTTTTATTTCTTCATTTTGAAGAGACCGTCGCCCTGCTTGTTTAGGGTAAAATGAAAGTGTCTTGGTAAGGCTGCACAACTCTCCACCTTGCCACCAACCACTTTGTACTGGCCTCTACAGCGTCCCCCCAATGCTTCGTCACACAAGGGAGTAGTACTGTGACCCCCCTCTGGTAAGATAGCGCTCAGGCATAATGATCGTCCGTTAGGCCAGAGCAGGCCACATGTTCTTCCATATCCAGAAGGACCGGTTATTTTGCCACAGCCTCCACATACACTGCAGGGAGCGCTGGAGAGGTTAGTATAGAGTGGATAGGGAGAGGCTTTGTACAGACCCTACAAGAGGCTGAGACCAAGTCACATTCAGGGTAAAGGATGTTTCAAAGTGCATCTATACCCACAACTTTTATGTTTATTTATTTTTGATAGAAAAGCTTACCTTGTCACGTTTAAGGCCCCTTTCACACTATTGCAACGCAATTTTGCCGCGATTTTGAAAGCATGGGCAAGGCTATATGCCTCAAAATGCATTAAAATCGTGGCAAAGTAGTGCAGGAACTACTTTGAAGTCGGTGCGACTTCAAAACGCACTGATATGAATGGGGCTCATTGAAAATAATGGAAAACGACTTGTCATGCGATTTTGCGGTCCAAAATCGCGGGACAAGTCGCACTAGTGTGAATGGGGCCTTACTTCTGTCCAGGAGTGGGTTAGACAGATTTACCCCAACTTTCTGTTCTAGGGACAATCTTTTTACCAGACAGGAAATGAGGGAATATCTGCAGCAGGAAAACAGACAATCCTAAAACCTGACAGTTCTAGCATTCCCCTACTTAAAATCACTTGAACTCTGGAAGATTTTACCCCCCTAATGCCAGAGCATTTTTTGCTTTTCAGCCCTACATTACTTTAACTGGTAACTGTGCGTTCATGCAACGCTGTAGGCAGATTAAAATTTTATATAATTTTTTTCACACAAATAGTTTTCTTTTGGTAGTATTTGATCACCAATGGGTTTTTATTTTTTATTCTACAGCATAAAAGAAAAAAGACAGAAAAGGAAATCAAATTTAGGCCAAAATGTATTCTGCTGCATGCCAAAATTGGTTTGTCTGAAAGTTATAGTGTGTGTGTGTGTGTATATATGTATGTGTGTATGTGTATGTATATGTGTGTGTGTATATGTATATGTATATATAATATATATATATATATATATATATATATATATATATACAGTGGGTACGGAAAGTATTCAGACCCCCTTAAATTTTTCACTCTTTGTTATATTGCAGCCATTTGCTAAAATCATTTAAGTTCATTCTTCTTCCTCATGAATGTACACATAGCACCCCATACTGACAGAAAAACACAGAATTGTTGACATTGTTGCAGATTTATTAAAAAAGAAAAACTGAAATATCACATGGTCCTAAGTATTCAGACCCTTTGCTGTGACACTCATATATTTAACTCAGGTGCTTTCCATTTCTTCTGATCACCCTTGAGATGGTTCTACACCTTCATTTGAGTCCAGCTGTGTTTGATTATACTGATTGGACTTGATTAGGAAAGCCACACACCTGTCTATATAAGACCTTCCAGATCACAATGCATGTCAGAGCAAATGAGAATCATGAGGTCAAAGGAACTGTCTGAAGAGCTCAGAGACAGAATTGTGGCAAGGCACAGATCTGGCCAAGGTTACAAAAAGATTTCTGCTGCACTTAAGGTTCCTAAGAGCACACTGGCCTCCATAATCCTCAAATGGAAGACGTTTGGGACGACCAGAACCCTTCCTAGAGCTGGCCGTCCGGCCAAACTGAGCTATCGGGGGAGAAGAGCCTTGGTGAGAGAGGTAAAGAAGAACCCAAAGATCACTGTGGCTGAGCTCCAGAGATGCAGTCAGGAGATGGGAGAAAGTTGTAGAAAGTCAACCATCACTGCAGCCCTCCACCAGTCGGGGCTTTATGGCAGAGTGGCCCGACGGAAGCCTCTCCTCAGTGTAAGACACATGAAAGCCCGCATGGAGTTTGCTAAAAAAACACCTGAAGGACTCCAAGATGGTGAGAAATAAGATTCTCTGGTCTGATGAGACCAAAATAGAACTTTTTGGCCTTAATTCTAAGCGGTATGTGTGGAGAAAACCAGGCACTGCTCATCACCTGTCCAATACAGTCCCAACAGTGAAGCATGGTGGTGGCAGCATCATGCTGTGGGGGTGTTTTTCAGCTGCAGGGACAGGACGACTGGTTGCAATCGAGGGAAAGATGAATGCGGCCAAGTACAGGGATATCCTGGACAAAAACCTTCTCCAGAGTGCTCTGGACCTCAGACTGGGCCGAAGGTTTACCTTCCAACAAGACAATGACCCTAAGCACACAGCTAAAATAACGAAGGAGTGGCTTCACAACTCCTTGACTGTTCTTGAATGGCCCAGCCAGAGCCCTGACTTAAACCCAATTGAGCATCTCTGGAGAGACCTAAAAATGGCTGTCCACCAACGTTTACCATCCAACCTGACAGAACTGGAGAGGATCTGCAAGGGGGAATGGCAGAGGATCCCCAAATCCAGGTGTGAAAGACCTGTTGCATCTTTCCCAAAAAGACTCCTGGCTGTATTAGATCAAAAGGGGGCTTCTACTAAATACTGAGCAAAGGGTCTGAATACTTAGGACCATGTGATATTTCAGTTTTTCTTTTTTAATAAATCTGCAACAATGTCAACAATTCTGTGTTTTTCTGTCAGTATGGGGTGCTATGTGTACATTCATGAGGAAGAAGAATGAACTTAAATGATTTTAGCAAATGGCTGCAATATAACAAAGAGTGAAAAATTTAAGGGGGTCTGAATACTTTCCGTACCCACTGTATGTGTGTGTGTGTGTGTATATGTATATATGTATATGTATATGTATATATATATATATATATATATATATATATATATATATATATATATATATATATATATATATATATATATATATATATATATATATATATATATACTGGTTTATACGCATCTGTGACTCTACAGTGGTGATCGAAAGTTTGGGCACCCCAGGTAAACATTTGTATTAATGTGCATAAAGAAGCCAAGGAAAGATGGAAAAATCTCCAAAAGGCATCAAATTACAGATTAGACATTCTTATAATATGTCACCAAAAGTTAGATTTTATTTCCATCATTGACACTTTCAAAATTACCCCATTACACCATTTTTTTTTTTTGTTTTCTGTTATTTTGAAAGTGTAAATGATGAAAATAAAATCTCTTTTGGTGACATATTATAAGAATGTCTAATCTGTAATTTGATGCCTTTTGGAGATTTTTCCATCTTTCCTTGGCTTCTTTATGCACATTAATACAAATGTTTACCTGGGGTGCCCAAACTTTCGATCACCACTGTATATTAGTAATGGCGGTGATCAGTGATTTCTAGTGGGACTGTGATAGTGTTGCGGACAATCTGGGAATAACAGCTGGGAGGTACACTAACTGACTGACCCTAACATCAATAGTGACGCCAATACAGTGATCAGATATAACGCTGTACTAATGACGCTGGCTGGGAAGGGGTTAACATCTAGAGGCATTCAAGGGGTTAACTGTGTGCCTAATAAGTGTAATATGTTCTGCTTTTACTAACGGATCTGGCTGGTTTTTCTCCCTGGGGAGAAAAATATCCAGATTGCTGATCTGTGTTCAGAGCTCTGTGTGTTTTGTAGAGTCAGGACACTGTGCTGTATATGGCTACAACCGATCAGCATGTGTCAGCCATAAATCATTGGCCAGGACCTACTGACCAAATCCTGCTGTAGCCAGTAACAGCGCAGATTAACAGGGGGCGCACACATGCATGCCTCTAATCCGAAACCGGTTGGATGGCATTCATGTTCATGCGATCCATCCTGCCCATGCCGCCTGCCCGCAGTAAAGGTACTGTTGGCGGGCGGCAATCGGTTAGGCTTTATTAACTTCAAAATGTTAACTATTGTAGCGGCTTACATACAGTAGGCACTTAACTTTCTGCTTTTCTTAAAAGCGTGCTTTTCTTCGGTGATTTTGTCCAAAAATTCCTCTTCGGGGGTTGGTTCTGTTGCAGATCTGCGCAGGCAGGATCAGAGAAGGAAGGGTTCATTCACATAGGAGCAGAGGCTCATACAGTGTGCAAGAGCCTATTGTTTACATGTCTGGAGCAGTGTGGAGCTGCAAGCAGGCAGCATTAGGCGTGTAGGGGCAGCTGCAGGGCTCCAATCGCACACTGTCTGTCTGCATATGTGGCTGTGCATCCATCTTTGAGTACTTGTGGACTCTGATGTTCAAGTTAGCATTTACAGCCACTGCATCTCCATTGACTAACATAAGCTGCCTGCATGCAGATCCACACTGCTAAGGATGCATTAACAATCATCTCTTGCATGCTGTTAGGGGTTCTGCGCCCATGTGAATAAGCCCTAATACAGGACATGCATTCGCAGTGGCACTTGGTTATAGGACATGTAGTCCCAGCAATTAATACATAGGCCTTAATTCACTAACTTCTGATCATCATGGCAGATTCTGCTGGTCTACGCATGCTCCGCTTTCCCTAACCATGACGTTTTAAGTGCCCTCCTTATATACCATCTTGCCTCGAATCTTGTAGTGAGTGCTGATCATCAATATAAGATGTCCAGCTGACCTAACGCTCTTCTTCCATTTTAGAACATTTATTAAGCCACCTGGAACAAGCAAAGGCGATCTCTCCATCCGAGTCCTGTGAGCCGCCTTTCACAGAGGGAGAAGCGGAAAGCACGCCTCCCGAGCAACCCGTCATATGCAGCGCTCCGCCCGCTAATACAGAGGTGGCTAAGAAGAAGCCGAAGAAAGGAAGGAAATCCAAAGGCACGAAGGGCAACATTCCTCTTGTCATTGTCGAGGATGACAGCCCTCCAGGTGAAGAGATTTGAACATAAAGGATTTAAATATTTTATGTGGTTGGCTAAGGTAAAAAAAAAAACCTTTTAGTTCAATGTAACCTACTGGGGACTGCAGCAGCTTTGGCTCGAATAAAACTAAAACCAGGAAAATTCAAAAGGTTGTTGTCCTCAGAACAGGAAGAAAGGGTAAATCTTCCAATGGGGACACTTGTTTTGGTTGATAACTGTCTAAAAACACGTTTCCCTCAGTTCCTGTTGTGTCTACAGACCATATACTAAAAGTGATTGTAAATCACCATTCACACTTCCGCGACTTGTCAGGCGACTTGTAAGCCAGGCAAGTCGCGGTCCATGCAGTGCTACAGGACCGGTTCTAATAGGAGCGACACAAGTCGCTCCGACTTAGAAAAAGGGTCCTGTACTACTTCGAGGCGACCTCGGTGCGACTTGCATAGACATTCATTATATGAAGTCCGTGCAAGTCACGCCGAAGTCGCGGTGCACGCGACTTCACAGGTCGCCCCCGAAGTCGGAGCGACCTAGTGTGAACTGGCACTAAAGGAATAATTTGTATTTAAAAAAAAACAAACAAACATGTCATACCTGCTCTGTGCAGTGGTGTTGCACAGAGCAGCTCCTTTCCTCTTCTCGGGTTCCCTGCCAGCGCTCTGGGCCCCTCCCCGTTGCTGAGTGCCCCTATAGCAAACTCCTTGCTGTGGGGCCACTCATGGGTGCTCGCTCCCGAGCCGACTCTCTGCGTTCATAAGACATCAACGCCCCCTGCTTCCACCTCACTGGCTATAATTGACAGCGGCGGAAGCCAATGGCTCCAGTTGCTGCATCCCAGCCAATCAGGAGAGAGAGACCCGGGAGAGCACATCCCTGGATCGAGATCAGGCTCAGGTAAGGATTAGGGAGTGCTGAGGGGTGAGCTGTACACTGAAGGTAAAATACCTTCACCCTTTACAACCACTTTAAGGTGAATCTGTAACATGGAAGTGCTCCCATCTCCACCAATGCAATCCCTTCCTTCCACCCACTTTGCCCCCCTGCCACTTCGCTCTCAGGACTTTGTTGTGGTTGGAAAGAGTAACCTTTTAGACACCCCAAATCCCCCCCCCCCCCCTTTATTTTGAATTACCAAGTATTTAAAGCTGAACGCAACAATTACAAATAAATAGTACCTATGCAGTAAGCCAAACTGCTATGGGTAAATGCTTGTTGGGTCTAGGGGTAAAAAATAAGGGGTACTCAACCCGTGGCCCACGGAGCCCACAACCTCAAACCAGGGAAGCCCATGCTCTGGGATGGTGGGTCAGCAAGCCGATCTCGATCAACAGGTTGCTGACCCACCATCCCACAGCATCAGAATGCATGCAGCCGGCAATGAAGGTAGCAGGTGGCTGCGGAGGGAGCAGGAGCTGCATAGGCCAATGCTTCTGCTGTAGTGCTGGCTCCTGTTCCAGGTGGAGTGATTCTAAGGGCATTTTGCCTGGGACCTTTCTAGCAACCTGGAGAGCGATGCCAGCAGAAGCTGAAGGAGGAAAAGCTCTGTGTAACAAACATCACATACACTGCACTTTTGCAATTTGCATATTAAAAGGTGTTATTAGGCTTCTTTCACACTGATCTTAGTGTCTGGTTAAAGCTTGTAGGAGGAGTGTTCATTTTCTTCTGACTGTCTTATGAGGCTGTATAAACCCTGACCCCCCCCCCCCCCCCCCATCTGGACAGTGCTGATTGGCCCTGTGCAATACACACCAAACTGAGCATGTGCAGAGTGCCCCCCCCAAGCTCTGTCATATCAGGAGATAGATTGGGGATTGTGGAAGAAGGGGAGGAACAGAGAAGACAGGCTCAAACAGCCATTTTATGCAGTGCCTGGGATTAACCTCTTAAATTCCACAATGAATATAACAACCATGCTTTACTGTATATACAGACTGATTTTTACTGTTGTGGGTTTAGTAACACTTTAAGCAGTTGGTAGGCAATCTAAGTTTCTTTGCCCTTTATTAGCACCACCTTGAAGATCAAAAACCACCTACAATCATAAGCATCACTTGCTATTATTTATGTCCTCCCTGAATCAGAAGGGCATTTGGCTACCTAGTCCATGACTTATCTTTTGAAATAAAAAGCAAATTACATGTGTATTAAAGGAGAAATGTGAAGAAAGTAACTTTAGCTTTAAATCCTATCCAAATCCCCAAAAACAAAAATGTAAAATATTGCAGGTTACCAGTCCTTAGATGTGGATTTTTGGGCTAGGAACGTTTTCAGCAATCCCCGGGACCGGATGGCTTGCACCCGAGGGTTCTTGGAGAGCTCAGCCAGGTGATGGCCAGACCATTATTCTTGATCTTTAAGGATAGTCTACAGACGGGTATGGTGCCAGCTGATTGGAAAAAAGCCAACGTGGTACCAATATTTAAAAAAAGGACCGAGATATATCCCGGGTAACTATAGGCCGGTCAGCCTAACATCAGTAGTTTGCAAGATTGTGGAGGGGATGTTAAGAGTCTATACATACAAGACTTTAGTAATGAAAATAAAATTTCTCATCTTTCCAGACATGCCATTCCTTGTCACTTCCTGAAAACTAAGACCCCGATCACACAGGGGCGACGCTATTTGCTGGGGCGCCCTGTGTGCACCGGGACCTTGGTGCGACATGAACGGACTTCATATCATTGAAGTCAATGCAGGTCGCCTCCAGGTTGCCCCAAAGTAGTACAGGACCCTTTTTCTAAGTCGGAGCGACTTGTGTCGCTCCTATTAGAACGGGTCCTGTGCTAATCAATGGCAGGCGACCCACCGCGACTTGTCAGGTGACCAAGTCATCTGACAAGTCGCGCTAGTGTGAATGGGGACTAAAAGTTAATGCAAACATTCTTATCATTTTTTTATCTAAACTACAAGTCCTACAATCTATCATGTAGAGGAGACAAAACATGGCCGCCGTGGCTCGCTCCATAGGTACAATGGAGTGGAGTGGAGTCACAAATGGACAGGAAGTGTTATTTGAAGGCTCACCAGGTAAAATTAAAAGAAAAAAGAAAATGAATGCTGCCACCACATCTAAGGACTAGTAAGCTGCAGTATGTCCAACTTTTTGTTTCTTGGTTTAAATGCACTTTAAATGGTTCGTCGTCTTTTTTTTTTTTTTTTTTTTTTTTCTTTGTGAAATCTTTTGTGCTGCTAGGATCGCTGTGTGCTGTTGCCCTCTGTACTGTCTGCTGGTGCTTGCCTGTGTTTGTACATGTTACTAATGTTCCTGTGTCTTATCTATGCTTCTCCCCTCCGCTACTCCCACCCAGCACATCATCCTATTCTTTACAGTCCAGTTTTTCCATCCGACCGGGTGGCCGAAATCATCACCGAAATCCCTCCTGACGAGGTACCGCTGCCACACGACTCCGATGACAAGTTCATGGAGCTGATGCTGGGAAAACTGCCTGCTGCCAACAACAGCTTGACGCCTGTCTCCAAGTACGTAGATTAAAGGGTTCCTTTATTTTGGGCCTATTGGAGTATCCAATATTTGCTATTTAGTATCCACACTTGTTCTTAATATCATCCATGTTCTTTATATCATCCAGTTTATTTATATAAAATACTTATTTTACAAGTAAACCTTTTATTATAGGGTGCGCCTATCATAGTGGCTTTGCAGCGTATTCTGTTGCATCAGAAATTAAAATAAAGCCTCTGGGCTGGGGCTTCTCTGCCCCAGGTTGCTTCCCACCCACCTTGGAGCAAGGCCTGCTTTGCAAAAACTCACATACTTACCTTTTGTTCAGTGATTTTGTGTCAAGTGCAGTGATGTCGCTGGTGTTCTTCGTCCCTTTTCTTCCTTTTGGGGGGTGGGTGGATCCTAAATACTGGGGTAATATCTGGGGTTTTATGGGTATTGGAAAGGGGTGGGTGTTGCAGCCCTGGGCTCTTAGAAAGTGAGTTAAATAATGCTGGGGTCATGCATGCCAGGGGTGTGTGGTTTTTGCAAAAAGCTGGGGTGGCATAATAATAAATATATATAATGTATGTATGTGTGTGTGTGTGTGTGTGTGTGTGTAAATAAATTATTTTTGTTCTCTTTTTAAAATATATAATTTTTTATTTTATTTTTTTCCCATTGTGTCAAGGCTGGAGTTGGGCTTTAAAGTACAATTCCGGTGTAACTAGTCTTAAGAATGCCCCATTGCCCCTCCTAATGCCTGAAAAAGTGCTTATACTTACCTATTTTCAGGCTGCTCCACTCTGGTCCTGTGTCAGTCAGCAACGGCTGCAGAGGAGAGGACACTCGACAATGGATGAGAGAGCCTGGAGCAGTGACCTCACTTATAGGCTCGGATGTCTTAGCCATTGTTGGCACTCCCTCCTCTCCCCTGCAGCCACTGCTGACTGACACAGGAGAGCCGGATCATAGGACCAAACCAGAGCGGGTTGAAAATAAGTACGTATATACATCTTTTATTTTTTTTATTTAGTTTTTTACACAGGTTAGTCAGCATTGGTATTGCCAGGCGGGAGGGGGATTTTTAATACTAGCTTTAGGCAGGAATTCTACTTTAAGACCCCTTTCAAACTTGTGCGACCTAAAAAGTCGGGCAATTTTTTGACGTGATTTTAACTGGACTTGAAGCAATGCCAAAAATGCATCAAAGTTGGACCAAAGCAGTGCAAGCACTACTTTGAAGTCGCACAGATATGAACGGTACTCATTGCAAATCATTTTCAGTCGCAGGACAAGTCACACAAATGTGAAAGGAGCCTTGGAAGTAAACCCTCCTATGGTTTTCAGCCAAGGAAGCTGACACCTTGGCCTCTGTTTAATCTACAACTGGCATGATGCTGCACGTGTGATCAGTTATGACACCGGCCATTGGATGTTTTGACAGTTTGGTTGAGAGCACAACCAATGTGAGGTTACATTCCCAGCATGTGCCGGAAATGTAACTGTTTTTTTTTTAAAGGATTAAATTGATTGGGTTACTTCTGCTTTAAGGTAAGCACTACAACAATAATTGTCAGTAAGCACTTAAAGCGGAGTTCCACCCAAAAGTGGAACCTCTGCTTATCTGTTTTCTCCTCCCCTCTGGTGTCGCATGTGACGCCTTTTTTGGGGGGGGAGTGGGTACCTGTTTCTGACAGGTGCCTGTCCCTACTTCCGGTGAACTTGGCTGCAGAAGTACTTCACAAGCCCAGCCCCCTCCACCTTTGCCCGCCGCTGTACCATTCAGAATGTGCGCAGTGGGGGACCGGCCGTGAAGTCGCAAGGTTCCCTTCCCGGCAATGGCAGCGGAAGTACCCGAGCGCTGATGAAAACATCGCCTGCGGTGCCGACATCGCTGGACTACAGGACAGGTAAGTGTCCTAATTTTACAAGTCAGCAGCTACAGTATGTGTACAGTATGTGTAGCTGCTAACTTTAGATTTTTTTTTTTCTGGGGGCAGAACTCCGCTTTAAAATACATTAGATTTCCCTTTTTAAAATTCTCTAAAAATAAAAATGAACTCCATGCTGCCCCTTTTCAATCGCTCCAAATCATGGTTTCTATACAGCAGCCTCAAGCCAAGAGGCCCTTACAAAGCGCCATCCTAGATATGGGTGTATTTGACAGCTAATTAATTCTCATTTCTTGCAGGTTTGCCTTCCACCAGGGGAACAATTCCCTGAAGAGGGGGATGCTGCTATCTAGCACACGGCACAGCATGAGAAGAAAATTTGTGCGTCAGCTCGGCGATCACAAACGTGTCTTCCAGTGCAACATTTGCTCAAAGGTTTTTCGAAATAGCAGCAATCTGAGCCGTCACATCCGATCGCACGGTAAGTGAAAAAGGGGTGTCTATGTACATCATGCTGCTCACCTAAGTATGTGTGTGGCCAAAATACCGTATTTTTCGCTCCATAAGACGCACCTGACCATAAGACGCACTTAGGCTTTAGAGGAGGAAAACAAGAAAAAAAAAAAAAAAATATTCTGACCCAAATAAAAAAAATAATAATAAAGAAAAAAAAAAAAAAATTTTATATATATATATATATATATATATATATATATATATATATTACACATATACACATACACACACACACACACACACACTATACGGTGATAGTAGTGGGTACTTGCAGAGATTTGCTTGTAGGCACTGTCTGTCTGTGGCTGAGCCCGGGAAGCATGCGGTTGCAGTACAGAGCAAAGCCGCTGCTTCCTGTGTATGGCTCCTCCTGTCTCAGGCGGAGTGTATCTGATATCACTCCGCCTGGGAGCCGGACCTATACAGGAAGTAGCGTCTCTGTTCTAGAAAATAACAATTGAGGTGGGAGTCAGGGACACCGCAGAGTGACTCGGGGACACGGCTGGTAGACTCGGGATCACTGTCCGCGGACTGCCAGGTAAGGGTTTAGTCAATATTCGCTCCATAAGACGCACAGAAATTTCCCCCTATTTTTTGGGGGGGAGAAGTTTGCTATATGTTGGTTGTCTGTTTACTTTAATATTAATTATGCTTGACTTGTTTACCAGGCTAGTGAAACGATTCCCTCATATGAAAACCAGTGATGTCACAATCTCCACCTCGTCTAATCAGAACACCTTGTATTCATTACAAAAAATACCAGACTTTCTCTGAATGGCGGTAGTGCTGAGAAAAAAGCCACTTGGTACTGGGCCCTAAAGACTAATGCTACCATTGTAGTAGCAGTGACTAGTACAATGATTGCAGCTTACACAGGGATCAGTCAGGTATGGGAGAAGAATACTTGGACCTATGTACTTATGCTATTAACATCATACCTAAACTTCAGCTGTAAACCTTTGTTTTTCATTACATACCTTTTATAGACCCAGTGACGACATTCCTAGATGTCTGTGCTTCTCTATGCAATTCAGGCAGATTGTGGCTGGTGGGAGGGGCCAGCAATGTTTTGTTCATGTAGAAAGCTTTCTGAAAACATGGCTCCCTTCTCTTGAGAATCCTCCGCCATGATGCAAGCAGTGGCTGGCTCTTGGGAGGGATAATTCAAATATCAAAATGTCTTGATGGGTGGAAGAGAATATTTTCTTAGACTGCATTTGCATGCAGACCACCCTAGATAATGCCCACATGTGATGCTGAGCCTACATTATTGAAAGAATTGAAACCCAATGAATGAAAGGAGGGGCCGGAAACAGGCTGGTGAGTAAAGAGCTAGATGATGCCAGAGGTCTGCCATCTAGGAATTGAGGCAGGCTGTATCTCACTTGCTGCGGCTTCTAATGCACATTGTGAGAAGCTTGCAGTGTGCTATGAAATCAGAGTAGGCAATTTCAGTACAGAAGAGGCGCCTGTACAATTGTGCAAGGCTAAAGGTAAGCCTGGAGTTCAGCTTTAAGAAATGGTATGCTCCTTTTTTTTTTTTTTTTATTATTATAAAAAATAAAAATAAATCAAATGATGTTGCCTAAAGCAAATTGGTTATAAATGTTTGTTTTTACCATACATCTACAGACATACTATGACAAATATACCAATATACTAGTACAAAGACTAGGTTTAGATCTTGGAAATCTCTGGGGTAACAATAAGCATATGCACACGGGGTGTGTCGGTGTGCCTGGGCACACCTTAATCGCCCTGCGATATAGCTTTCCCCTGCTGCACGGGTCCTCATCCCACATCACTGCTGGCTTCCCTCTTTTCTTCTCTTGCCGGCTGCTGTGGGGAACACGGGGATTTTTCAGGATGGACAAAGATCTATAGTCAGACAACAAAGTTAACGCAAAATCCCCCAAAACAAACAAAGGAAAATCATACCCCCCCCCCCCCCCAAAAAAGCACAAAAAATTAAAACAAAAAGGCTGATTGATGGACTACACGGTTTTTTTCTGCCATCACTTTTTTATGTTTCTATGAGCGCAGGGAAGGGGGTGGTAAATTGTCATCTACCGGCCCCTTCCTTTTCTGAATGAACACACCGCTACCGATCAGTCACTGTCTATATTCATAACTGAAGCATATTATACTGTGTTTACTATGCTTCAGTTAGTGAATGAACAGGAAGCCGCTCAGCACAGAGCACTTCCCATTCATTCATTGTTCAGTGCAGCTGAGGCTGCAGAGAAACAGACTGAGGAATCTTTGTCCTTCACCAAAGCCCCCCCCCCCAAAGGGGCTCCGAAAATTTTTTTTTTTTTGTAATAAAAAAATAATTAAAAAAATAAAAGGTAATAAACTATGGACATCGTTCACTGCCCTTACATTTATAAGTGTGTGTGTGTGTGTATACACTTGAGCTTTGGGATGCACACGCTAATGCAACAGGCTTCATACACTTTCATGGGTTTAACCTCCTTAGCGGTAATCCCGAGCATGACTCGAGGTTGGTTTTTCATATCAGGAGCGGTAACCCCGAGTCACGCTCGGGGTGGATTGCAGAGAGCGCAGCGGTGTTCTCTTACCTTATCCTGGCGATCCAGCGATGATCTCTCATTGCTGTGACCGCCAGCCGAGAGTCCCGCCGCTCCTCCGTCGGTCTCCGTCGCTCTGATCACTTCCTAGTTCCGTTCCCTGCAGCAGCAATGCTGCATGGGAGCTGAACTAGGGAGGGAAATTTAAAAAAAAAAAAAAAAAACGTTACACAAAACACATTTTATAATATATATATATATATATATATATATATATATATATATATATATATATAATATATATATATATATGTATATATATATATGTATATGTATATGTGTGTGTGTGTATGTATGTATGTATGTGTATATATATATATATATATATATATATATATATACACACACACACACACACACACACACACACACACACACACACACATATATATCTATATATAATGCATGAATTATAATCTAATCAATAATATAATTTTATTATATATATTATATATTAAATAATAAAATAATATTATTGATTCGATTATAATTCACGTTTGTGTTTCAAATTTATCACATCTGGGATGTCTACTAGAGTCTTGTTTTGGTCAGGTTTAAGTCAGTAATTCATAAGAATTGTAGGCCTATAATACATAACGCCAAATTTCCATGAAAAGAATTGTACCGCTTTTGGTATGTAATTCCTGACATTATTATACCGCCAGGGAGGTTAACAATCACGCAGCTAGTTTTATTCTGGTGCTGAAATTTAGGGGGCGCTGTTTTCTGCCTACAGGTGACAAGCTGTTCAAATGTGAAGAATGTTCTAAACTGTTCAGCCGTAAAGAGAGTCTGAAACAGCACGTATCCTACAAGCACAGCAAGAACGAGGTGAGTGGCTGCCTTTATGAAGGGAAATTGGTGGAAAATCTCATTTTAAATACAGCTTGTGGCAGCGGGACCTGTGTTCTATAGATATCTGTATATTGATCAGATATTGCTATTGATACAGATCTTGTGTTTTTTTTTTTTTTTTTTAACTATGATGAGGTTTTAGAGAAGATTATCTACATTATCAATAAAAAGATAACTTCATTAAAACAGGGAAATACCTGTAAAGCTACCCTGTCAGTTGCCTATAATATCCAGGTAAGGGTCCCTGCAATTGAAGAGTTGGTAGACTTTCTTCTCTGGCAGCCATCTTCCCTACCTCCTAGCCATACAAGTGCTAAAGTCTGACATTCGACTCTTCACTTTCAGGAATGTCCGATGCCTGTGGTTCATTCCTCCAACCCCTGTGTTACTGTGGTCCTTGTAATGACATAAGGGGTTGGAGGATTGAACCAGTGCATGATGGGGGATTAGTGGGGGGCACAGGAGTCCAACACTCCCAGAAGTGTCAAATGCAAAAGAAACTTCAAGGGGTGGTAAATGATGGGCAACAGACAGACTCTCTCCTATCTTCAGCTTGAAGGAGTTGCTTGTGCCTGAAAGTTCTAGATAAACCTGGAAGACATAAACCATACACTGACTTTGAAACTGAACTGCAAGACCTAAAGTGTGTGCAAAGTATATTAATCCATTACCAGTGTTAATTTTAACAGCAAATTTCAATTTCGTTTTAGTCAAATTTTAGTCTTTTAACCACTTGCCGACCGCCGCACGCCGATCTACGTCGGCGGTCAGCCCCTCACAGGCAAACTAACGTAGGGCTACGTCACTAGCTTGTGAGGGTCTAGGGAGCGAGCGCGCGCCGCCGGAGGCGCGCTCCCGCGTGGTCACGGACCCCCCCCCCCCCCCCCCCCCCCGCGCGTGTGACCGGCGGACCCGATGTCCGCCGGCCACTCTGCGATCGGCGGGGGAGAGGGAGAAAGTCAGGCAGCTTGTGTAAACAAGCTGCCTGTCATTCTCCCCTCTGTATGAGAGCTGATCATATGGATCTACTATGTAGATCCGTTGATCACTCTGCATACAGCTGAAGCCACAGCCAATCACAGTAAGAATCACGCCCCTAGGGACACACACAGCCCCTCCCTCTCAAATAAAGTTAACCCCTTCACTACCAGTGTATTTTTACAGTAACAGTGCATATATATAGCACTGATTACTGTAGAAATGTCACTGGTAACCCCAAAAGTGTCAAAAATGTCAGTCAAGGGTCCGATCTGTCCGCCGCAATGTCGCAGTACCGCAAAAAAAATCGCAGATCGCTGCCATTACGCGTTAAAAAAAAAAACAACAAAAATGACAAAAATCTTTCCCTTAGTCAGTAAACGCAATAACTTTTGCGCAAACCAATCAAAATACGCTTTTTGCGATTTTTTTTTTTTTTTTTTTTTTTTTTTTTTTTTTTTTTTTTTTTTTACCAAACATAGGTAGCATAAAACAAATTGGCCGAAAATGTTAAAAAATTTTGATTTTTACATTTTTTTTGGGGGGAATTTCATATAAAAAAAAGGGAAAAATATTGCTATTTTTGCAAAATTGACGCTCTTTTTTTGTTTATAGCGCGTGATCAAAAAATTGCACAGGTGATCAAATACCACCAAAAGAAAGCTCTGTTTGTGGGAAAAAAAGGACGCCAAATTCGTTTGGGTACAGCGTCGCACGACCGCGCAATTGTCCGTTAAAGTCACGCAGTGCCGAATCGCAAAATACCCCCTGGTCGTTTAGCAGCCAAATCCTCCGGGGCTTAAGTGGTTAACTAAAATGCGATTAAAACAATTCAGATGACTAAAATACGACTAAAATTACAGTCATATTTTAGTTAACTAAAAATCGAATTTGTTTAGGTAAATTTGTAATGCATTATTTAAACCTTTTATCTAGAATTTTCAAACTAGTTATATACTACTGGAGTAAAAATCGAATATGTTATTATTTATGGTATTAAGGGTTGAACATGCACTACAGACACAGATTTAGCCATTGTGATGTGATATATAACCTCTTTATAAATAAAACCAAGTTTCATAAACAAAAATATTGCTTAAGGCCCCTTTCACACTAGTGCGACTTGTCCCGCGATTTTGGACCGCAAAATCGCATGACAAGTCGTTTTCCATTATTTTCAATGAGCCCCATTCATATCAGTGCGTTTTTGAAGTCGCACTGACTTCAAAGTAGTTCCTGCACTACTTTGGCACGATTTTAATGTGTTTTGAGGTATATAGCCCTGAGCCATTGCTCAAAATCGTGGAAAAATCGCGTCGCATAAGTGTGAAAGGGGCCTTAAGTATTTTACAGTGCAACTTTAAAATACAAACCCCCCCCAAAACTGTAGACTCTATTTTCTGTGCGGTCATTGCACATGTTGCCTGAATATATTATCAGCATTAAATATTAACCACTTCCGGACCACCTAACGACTATATACGTCATTTGTTTAAAGCTGAATACCCGAGTTATGGCAGCAGATAACTCAGACGGTTGGCTTTCAGGTAAGGGTGGTCCCAGCGGCGGATTTGCCCCCCGATGCGTACCGACCGCTTTCCCCGCTTACCAGACCCGCCGACAGCGGGGAAAACGATCCGGTCCCGGATCCTCTTAGACAAACGTTGTCAAATGTCGTTGCCTAGCAACCGGTATAAAGGTCCTTTTTTTTTTTTTTTTTTTTTTTTTTTTTTTATTAGTGTACTTGTGAGGTCTGAGGTCTTTTTGACCCCAGATCTCACAATAAAGAGGTCCTGTCATACCGTTTTTTTCTATTTCAATTCATTCTTTGTAACAGGAATAAAAATAATCTTTTTTAAAACTGTGTAAAAATAAAAAATAATAAATAAAATAAATAGGAAAAAAAAATTAAAGCGCCCTGTCTCCATTAGCTCGCGCGCAGAAGCGAAAGCATACAGAAGCCCCGCCCACATATGTAAACGGTGTTGAAACCACAGATGTGAGGTATCGCCGCAATCATTAGAGCGAGAGCAATAATGCTAGCCCTGGACCTCCTCTGTAACTCTTAAACTGGTAACCTGTAGAAATTTTTAAATTGTCGCCTATAGCAATTTTTAAGTACCAAATTTTGTCGCCATTTTGCGAGTCTGCGCAATTTTGAAGCATGACATGTTGGCTATCTATTTACTCAGCGTATCATTATCTTTCACATTATGGTAAAAATTTGGGCTAACTTTTTTTAATTTTTTTGAATTTAAAAAAGAAAACCGTAATTTTTTCCAAAAAAATTGCGTTTGGAAGATCGCTGCGCAAATACGGTGTGATAAAAAAATATTGCAACGATCTCCATTTTATTCTCTAGGGTCTCTGCTGAAAAAAAATATATAATGTTTGGGGATTCTAAGTAGTTTTCTAGAAAAAAAAACCACTGATTGAACTTGCTGTCATTGCACATAATATGTGAATATATTACCAACAATAAATATTAAGAAAATATTCTTAATTTTAATTTTTTTTTTTTTTTCTTTGAGCAGTTTAGATAGATGCCCCTTGCTTATGCGGCAGATCAATACACGTTTAAACTTTGTTGTGCTATTATTACAGGCCCTGGATGGAATTGTGCTGCCGATTTAGAAATGGCCAGCAGAGTAGTGTTCATTTTGATGTCGTTTTTGATTTGGATTTAGCCAGTCTTTTGACCAAAATGTCATTTCAGTTTTAGTCATCTCAATTGTTTAAGTCATATTTTGGTCGACTAAAAATAGTGTTTAATTTAGTCGAGGAAAATATTTTAGTCGACTAAATTAACACTGTCCATTACCCTGGTGTGCAGAGGTCTTTACATTGCACAGTGTTGCAGTTCTACTAGACAAAGTATATTATAATACAACTTTTTCATCCCCAGAGTGATGCAGAATACAGGCACCGGTGCGCCATCTGTGAAAAGTCATTCAGGTTAGAGGCCTTCCTGGAATTCCACAACTGCAGGACAGGTTAGTGAGTCCTTAATTGGCATGACTTGTCCTAAAGCTAATGTGGGCATCTAGAAGCTGTGGGTGTTGGACAAGCTTCACCTAATCAATTTTGTTTGGTTGGAGGACAATTAAGAGACTTGACAGCAAGGCAGTACTTTTTGGTGCAGTTGTCTTTTAAATGTCCACCACTCCTTCCCCCTTTCCCCAACAACCTCCCCAAAAGTGTTATGCTTGCCTTCTCTGTAGGGCACAGCTGCTTCACAGAAGTCTTGGCCAGGCTCTGTTTCTTCTGAACATACAGCACAGTCTTCATTCACATGCTTTATACCGGTGGTCTGCAAATTGCAGCCTGCGTGCCACATGAGGCTATTTGCTTGCCTTTTCCTGGCCCATGGGGAACTATTCCTCTCACTGACAGTAAAAGTGAGGCACTATTGTTTCCATTGACCACCACCAATGGGTCGCTATTGTTTCCACTGACCACCACCAATGGGTCGCTATTGTTTCCACTGACCACCACCAATGGGTCGCTATTGTTTCCACTGACCACCACCAATGGGTCGCTATTGTTTCCACTGACCACCACCTATGGGTCGCTACTGTTTCCACTGACCACCACCAATGGGTCGCTATTGTTTCCACTGACCACCACCAATGGGTCGCTATTGTTTCCACTGACCACCACCAATGGGTCGCTATTGTTTCCACTGACCACCACCAATGGGTCGCTACTGTTTCCACTGACCACCACCAATGGGTCGCTACTGTTTCCACTGACCACCACCAATGGGTCGCTATTGTTTCCACTGACCACCACCAATGGGTCGCTACTGTTTCCACTGACCACCACCAATGGGTCGCTATTGTTTCCACTGACCACCACCAATGGGTCGCTATTGTTTCCACTGACCACCACCAATGGGTCGCTATTGTTTCCACTGACCACCACCAATGGGTCGCTACTGTTTCCACTGACCACCACCAATGGGTCGCTACTGTTTCCACTGACCACCACCAATGGGTCGCTACTGTTTCCACTGACCACCACCAATGGGTCGCTACTGTTTCCACTGACCACCACCAATGGGTCGCTACTGTTTCCACTGACCACCACCAATGGGTCGCTACTGTTTCCACTGACCACCACCAATGGGTCGCTACTGTTTCCACTGACCACCACCAATGGGTCGCTACTGTTTCCACTGACCACCACCAATGGGTCGCTACTGTTTCCACTGACCACCACCAATGGGTCGCTACTGTTTCCACTGACCACCACCAATGGGTCGCTACTGTTTCCACTGACCACCACCAATGGGTCGCTACTGTTTCCACTGACCACCACCAATGGGTCGCTATCGTTTTCACTGACCCCCAGCGATGGGGCACTACTCCTCCCACTGACCCCCAACGATGGGGCACTACTTCTGCTTCTATTGATCACAGGTGCTATGTAATATTTATACTCCCACTGACCGCCAAGCCTGAACCTGTTTACTTCCACGGCTGATGGGACATTTTCTACTCCCACTGGCCACAGTTTGGACCCAGCAAAATCTGAAGAACTGTAAACTGTTCCTTTTTTGTTTAGAAAGTTAGGAGACCCCTGCTTTATACCATGGCAACATAGGTGATAGCTGAAATAAATGATTTACAGGGACTTTGGCTTTATACATATTTATTTGGTGGTTTCTCCTTTTCTTTCACAGATGACAAGTCCTTCCAATGTGAAATGTGCTACAGATTCTTCTCTACCAACAGCAACCTGTCCAAGCACAAGAAGAAACACGGGGAGAAAAAGTTTGCCTGTGAGGTGTGTAATAAGCTCTTCTACAGGAGAGATGTCATGTTAGAGCACCAACGGAGGCACCTGGAAGGTACGTTACCCTTTTCAAAGATAGAAAACAAAATCGTACACACTTTGGTTCAAAGTTTGTGGACACCTCACCATCACACCTTCCTACTGTATATTGGCCAAAAGTATGTGGGCACTCCTCCAGATGGAGTTCAGGTTAGGGATACTGTTAATTCTAGAGCAGGGGTGTCAAACTCAACTTCATAGAGGGCCGCATCAGCATTATGATTGCCCTCAAAGGGCCGGTTGTATCTGTAATACTAGGTGTCCAGAGTATTCCAACACCCATACATCAGATGTCAAGAGTCCCCACCCTCCCTTACATAAAAGTGCACCTACTTACCTTGTGTTGCTGCTGGGAAGAAGCTGAGGGCAGAGCTACAAAGCAGAAAGTGAAGGGTTTGGAGGAGGCCCAAACAAGGGCTGGAGCTCTACTGCCGCTCTAGGAGAGGTGCGAGGGCCACAGAAAATGGTCTAGAGGGCCGAATTCGGCCCGCGGGCCTTGTGTTCTAGAGCATACAAAGGCATATTAGATATCTTGAGCTCTCCCAACTTTGTACACTGGGGCAACGTCATGTTGGAACAGAAAAGGGCTTTCATCAAACTGTTGATACAAAGTCAGCTCTATAAAGACATGGCTTGAGTTTGGTGTGGAGGAACTTGAGTGTCTTATACAGAGTTCTGACCTCAATTTACTGAACGCCTCTGGGATGAATTGAAAGGCTGATTGTGAGTCAGGTCTTCTCATCCAACATCAGTACCACACCTTTCAAATGCTCTTTTGACTGAATGGGCACCAATTCCCACAGATGCACTCCTCCAAAATCTTGTAGAAAGTCTCCCCAGATAGGTGAAGGTTGTAAATTAAAGCTAACTCCATAATAATGCTCGTAGTTTATTCCTATCCACTGACCTATTCTACAGCATGTTCTTTACAGTGAAAAAGTAAACTAACAGCAGCATTAAAGCGGAGTTCCGGGCAGAGAAACGATTTTTTTCTGAACATACCCCCGGGACAGTCAGGGCTAGCACATTCCACAATGGCTAGCCTCTGATCTGTCCCGGTTCGCACTTACCTGTAAGAAGAAATACTTACTTAGAAATTTTCTTCCACAGCGTTTCCATCTCGGTTGTGGGCAGCTGAAGCCGGCGCGGTCCTCTTTGTCTTCTTCCGCGTCTTCGTGTCCCAGAATGCACTGCACCGGCCCCTCTCGTCACTTCCGGTGCGGAAATGACGAGCGGGGCCGGTGCGGCGCATTGATTCCTGGGAGCTATGACGTTTAGCTCCCAGGAATCATCGCGAGGCAGGAAGTGACGGGGTGAGCCTCGGCGCTGGAGGAGGAAGCTGTCATAGGTGAGTATTTACGATCTTCAATAAAAAGGTGAGTAAACAAAAAAAAAAAAAAATAACTATCCAATTCCTTTTCAGGTGAGGCATACCTAGCGGAGGGGCACAAAAAAAAAAAATCTTTTTTGTGCCCGGAACTCCGCTTTAAAGTGGTTGTAATCCTCAGATACCGAATATGAACCACACCTATCCCTCTATAGCAGCCTTTCTCAACCTCTTCAACATAGAGGAACCCTTGAAATAAATTTCTGGTCTCGGGGAACCCCTACTAAAAATTAAAAATCTACAACTCATGACACATTAGTGTGACAGTCAGTGGGAAGAATGCTCCTTACTCTTGTCATCATTGGGAAGAATTGCCCCCTTACAGGTAGCTAAAAGGAACAGTGGAATCATTGGGAACTTATCTGAGAGGCCGAAATTGCCCATTGCTCAAGGAACCCCTAGCAACCTCAGGAGGAACCCCGGTTGAGAAACCCGGCTCTAGAGTGTATACTTCTCCGTTCAGAGCACGAAGTGTAATTTCTGTCTGCTGCTTCCTTCTGCTATCTGTCACTCCTGACACATTTCCATGACACCAACAGAAAAAAGGTGACAGGGAGGGACAATCCGCTCTCCACTCTTCTCACTGAGCTCTGCAGAGTGTAACTTCAGCTCTCCGCCCCCCTGTTTTCCGACCACTCAGACAAGCTTTAAACCGGTACAGATCATGTTGGAGGATTTATTTAATCTGTGTATCACCTGAGGTCATTCACTTCACTGGGTATATGTAAGGTTTTACAACCATGTTTTAAAACCTCGAAAACCAACCTTTTTTTCATCTTAATATAATACATTTATTTTTATAAATGGGCATATTTCCACGTGCATTTGAGGGAAAAAACATTAAATGATTCTTTAGCTACTTTTTTTTTTTTTTTCTTTTGACGTTATGGTGCGTTAAAAAAAAAAAAATTTAGGCCACAGGTGTCAAACACAAGGCCCGCAGGCCGAATCCGGCCCTCCAGGCCATTTTATGTGGCCCTCGCACCTCTCCTGTAGCTGCAGGAGAGCTCCAGTCTTCCTCCAGACCTTATACTAACTGCTTTCCAGCAATGCCTCCAGCTTCTTCCCAGCAGCACCACAAGGTAAGGGAGGTGCACTGTGATTTAAGGGAGGGTGAGGGACTCCACTTTTGATGGTGGAGAGGCTCTTGACGTCTTATGTAAGGGTAGGGGATGCTCTTGGCATCTAGTCTTACAGATACAACCGACCCTTTTGAGGGCATCATTAAATTGAGTTTGACACCCCTGATTTAGGCAGTAAAGCTACACGCAGTGCTGTGTAATGTCTGTATTTAGTTTAGGAAGGTGTACTTGCTAGTTGAGTTTGTCTCAGCTTGGGCACCATTCAAAGAATGCTTTGCATTTGCTGAATGAATGCAAGGCTTTCTCTGATTGGTTAAGGTAAATGGACATCTCTATCTTCACCTTGTCCAATTAGAGAATGCTTTCCATTCATTCAGAGAATGCAACACGTTCCCTGAATGGCATCCTTGCAGAGCAGCCAACCCAGGGTTGCTGTTAAGTGGTTACCACCTGTCCCCCTGTATGGGGCCCAGGCAGCAGGGGTAATCAGATGTGGGCAGGGAGGATGATCTTTACCACAGCACTTTATAGGAACAATGCTCTGTGTGGCTCTCTGCAGTAGCTGAAAGACGGATTCTTCCCTTCTCAATCCTGCTGGCTTTCAGCTGCTGGAGGGAGAGAAACACAGGGCATCGTTCCAGTGCTCGCCCCCTCCCGGTACCGATCCTTCTTCCCTCCCTGTCCTGCCCACATCTGTGTAATTTACTGGCCCTCTCCTTTAGTGAATGAACACAGTGAGTGATCAATCACTTGCTCTGTTCATCTATAACTGAAGCATAGTAAACTGTGTCTGTCTCCTGTCCATTCATCTGCAGTGCAGCTGAGACTGCAGAGGCATTGAAAAATCTGTGTCCTCCATTCCTTTCTCTGTCTCAAAGGTGTGATGTCAGGGAGTCTGTTTAGACCCCTGATATATCACCCAAGCCAACCCCCTTCCCCAACAGCGTTGTGGAAAAAAACAAAATTGTAAAATGTAATTGTAGACTATAATAACCAATTGTAAAAAAAAATAAAGAAAGTAAAAGTAATTTTAAGATAATAGTAAAAATAATAAGGGCTCGTTGACACGGGTTCTCTGGCCCATACAGTCTGAATAAGCAGTTTGTGTGGCTGGAGCTGCCTATCACTCTGAGGATGCTGGGCTGTATGAACACAGCTGCTGATCCTAATTTAAGTGTGTGGCCCCGATTACACAGTCTGTGTTTGGGCCCGTACACCTGCAGCCCACACGCCTGCCAAATTGGGACCTGCGGCCTCACCCGCACAGCTGTCAAATTGGCACCTGCAACTGTTTGTACAGCTGCTGCATCCCCATAGTGTAACATAGGCTGTCTGCACACCGCAATAGCCACATTTAAAGAAAAGAAAAAACACTGACACTGTATAGGCCACAGCATCTATATGAATGGGCCCCAAGACCTCATCTACACACACAGCTTTAATAACTCAATGTATTTCTAGCTTTTAGATTTAGCAGGAATTTTGTAACACTTAGTTATATCTGTGTCTACTAATGATTGTAGTGTATTTTAGTGAAAATATTGTTTTGATATTTCTGGGGGGAGAGGCCTTTTTAAGGTAGGCTGTACAGGGCCCCGTGCTTTCCAACCGCAGCCCTGGACCAACCCCCCTGTTTTCAGAATGCAGCATGGCAGATGCTCGGCATGGGACCAGAAGTAAGTAGAGATCACTGGAGTAGTAGTTATGTCTACTTCAGTGATTTCCAGCTTTAAGGGGCATCAGCCAGGTTGATAGATGGATATCAGGACCTTGCTTTGTGCACTTGTCCAAATCATTTGGTGGAGGGGGGATTATGGTGTGGGGTTGTTTTTCAGGGATTGGGATTGGCCCCTTAGTTCCAGTGAAGGGAACTCTTAAGGCGTCAACATTAGGGTTGAGCGGACACCTAGATGTCCATGTTCGACGGGTTCGGCCGAACTTTAAAAAAAAGTCCGGGTCCGTGTCCCGGACTTTTACCGAACTTTTCCCGGACACCGAACCCCATTGAAGTCAATGGGGACCCGAACTTTAAGGCACTAAAATGGCTCTAAAACACCAATGGAAAGGGCTAGAGTGCTGCAAATGGCAGCAAAACGTAGTTAAGAGCATGGCAAGTGCTCTGCAAACAAATGTGGATAGGGAAATAACTTAAAACAACAAAAAAAAAACAGAAAAATAAAACAATGTTCTTCATCTCTGAAGGACGAGGCCCATATGGAGTAGGAGGGAGGTTGAGGTGGTGGTGGATGTGGCGGTGTCATAGGCGTGCGCACAGGGTGTGCCTGGTGTACCTGGGCACACCCTAATCACCTAGGGCACATAGCATTATCGCTCTGTTTGCCAGTGAGGAGATGGGAAAGATCTCCCTCGCACCTGCTCTGCTCTATTTCTCTTTGCCAGCAGGGAGAGTAATGTATCGGGGCCATGTACATGTAGGCAAACACATGCATGTGTATTTCAACTTTGGGGTGCACACCCTAATGCAATAGGCTGCGCACACCTATGGGTGGTGTAGGTGGAAGCGGCGGTGGAGGAGGACCAGGGCCGGATTAAGAGCATCATGGTCTTGGTGCTGAGGATTTTGAAGGGCCTTAAGGGCCGTGCCTTGGCATGCACCCAGAGGAGGAAGGGTGCAGCCATGCATGCCTAATTCAACATGGGATGCTGTCTCTGAAGCCCATAAACACATCCATGCATCGGCAACTGTCCCTCCTTGTCCGGCCTTCGCGCTGTGTGGGGAGGTTCTGAGGGTGCTGCCTGGGGAAGCGAGCATAGAAGCCAGACTTCTGTGTTTACAAGTGACAGAAGAGCGGTCACAGTGAATATGGCCAACCCGGGGCCTATATAAAAGGTAGGGGTCTGCATGGAGCTGCAGCTCCAATAGCCCCTACGTTAATCTGGCCCTGAGGAGGAGGACGAGGTAGCCAACACTGCTTCTTTTCACAAATTTTAAATGAGGGTACACCCCAAAAGAGTGAGAGAGAGCAAAAATGGAACAATGGCTGGGTAAGGTCGGTATCCATTGCTATTCTGCACAAGGTACGGAAAAGTCCCGTGGGATCCATGCCTGGTTCATTTTAATGAACGTGAGCTTGTCCACATTGTCTCTGGACAGGCGGCTGCGCTTGTCTGTTATAACACCCCCAGCCGTGCTAAATACCCGTTCAGATAATACACTGGCTGCAGGGCACGCCTGCACCTCCAAGGCGTAAAGGGCAAGCTCAGGCCATGTGCCCAATTTGGAGACCCAGAAGTTGAAGGGGGCAGACCCCTCATTCACTACATGTAGGCGTGTGCACACATACTGCTCCACCATGTTGGTAAAATGCTGCCTCCTGCTAAGACGTTCCATCTGAGCTGCTGGTGCTGCTGTTTGTTGTGGCGTGCTGACAAAGCTTTTCCACATTTCGGCCATGCTATCCCTGCCTTCTGAGGTGCTGGCGGTGCCCTGGTTGAGTTGGCGACCTCCTCCTCGTCCTCCTCTGCCTTGTGCTTCCACTGTGGCCCCGCTGTCAGATGGGAATGCCAGCAGCATCGCGTCTACCAGCGTGCGCTTGTACTCGCGCATCTTGCGATCGCGCTCCAGTGAGTGAATTAAGGACGGTACGTTGTCCTTGTAACGGGGATCCAGCAGCGTGGCCACCCAGTAATCAGCACAAGTTAGAATGTGGGCAACTCGGCGGTCGTTGTGGAGACACTGCAGCATGTAATAGCTCATGTGTGCCAGGCTGCCCAGAGGCGACGAAAGGCTGTCCTCTGTGGGAGGTGTATCGTCCGTGTCCTCTGTATCCCCCCAGCCACGCACCAGTGATGGCCATGAGCTGGCCTGGGTGCCACCCTGCTGTGAACATGGTTCCATCTCCTCCTCCAGCTCCTCCTCCTCCTCATCCTCCTCATCCTCCAGAACTGTGCCCCTGCTGGACAATTGTGTCCCTGGCGTTTGTGTGTGCAGGAACCCACCCTCGGAGCCCCTTGCGAATGACTGCCCTGAAAGCCTTTGAAATGTTACCTCTTCATCCTCCTCCTCCTCCTCCTCCTCCTCATCCTGTGCCACATCCTCTTCCATCATCGCCCGAATTGTTTTTTCAAGGAGGCATAGAAGTGGGATAGTTAAGCTGAGAACGGCGTCATTGCCACTGGCCATGTTGGTGGAGTACTCAAAACAGCGCAACAAGGCACACAGGTCTCGCATGGAGGCCCAGTTATTGGTGGTGAAGTGGTGCTGTTCCGCAGAGCGACTCACGCGTGCGTGCTGCAGCTGAAACTCCACTATGGCCTGCTGCTGCTCGCACAGTCTTTGCAGCATGTGCAAGGTGGAGTTCCACCTTGTGGGCACGTCACATATGAGGCGGTGAGCGGGAAGGCCGAAGTTACGCTGCAGCCCTGCCAGGCGAGCAGCAGCAGGGTGAGAACGCCGAAAGTGCGCACAGACGGCCCGCACTTTCTGCAGCAGCTCTGACATATCGGGGTAGTTTTTAAGGAACCTCTGCACCACCAAATTCAGCACATGCGCCAGGCAAGGGATGTGCGTCAAACCGGCTAGGCCCAGAGCTGCTATGAGATTTCGCCCGTTATCGCACACCACCAGGCCGGGCTTGAGGCTCGCTGGCAGCAACCACTCATTTGTCTGCTGTTCCATGCTCCTCCACAACTCCTGCGCGGTGTGTGGTTTGTCCCCCAAACAGGCAAGTTGTAAAACTGCCTGCTGTCGTTTAGCCCTGGCCGGGCTGAAGTTGGTGGTGAAGGTATTACGCTGTCCGGATGAGGAGGCGGTAGAGGATGAGGTAGCGGAGTAGGATGAGTTAGGAACAGGAGGCAAACTGAAGCGCCCTGCAATCCTCGGTGGTGGAAGGACATGTGCCAAATTGCTATCCGCCTCAGGCCCATCCGCCACTGCATTTACCCAGTGTGCCGTTAGGGAGATATAACGCCCCTGACCGTGCTTACTGGTCCACGTATCGGTAGTTAGGTGGACCTTGGCACAGATGGCGTTGCGCAGTGCACACCTGATTTTTTTCCCCCACTTGGTTGTGCAGGGAAGGGATGGCTTGCCTGGAAAAGTAGTGGCGGCTGGGCACGACGTACTGTGGGACAGCCACCGACATAAGCTTTTTAAAACTGGGTGTCTCCACCAGACGGAATGACAGCATTTCAAAGGCCAATAATTGTGAAATGCTGGCATTCAGGGCCAGGGATTGCGGGTGGGTAGGGGGGTACTTCCTCTTCCTCTCAAGTGTTTCGGAGATGGAAAGCTGAACGCTTCCACGGGACATTGTGGAGATGGTTGTTGGTGACCCAGGTGGTGGTGTTGCTGACAGATCGTCTGTTTGCGGGGTGGCAGGTGCCGGTATGACTACAGAGGTGGCTGGAGCGGCCGAGACTGCAGCTGAAGAGGAAGCAGGATGAGCCAGAGACGTTTCTTGGTTTTGAAGGTGTGTACTCCACTGCAGCTCGTGCTTTGCACTTAGATGCCTGATCATGCAGGTTGTGCTCAGGTTGAGAAGGTTTATGCCTCGCTTCAGGCTCTGATTGCACAGGGTGCAAACCACTCGTGTCCTGTCATCAGCACATTTTCTAAAGAACTTCCACGCTAGAGAACTCTTTTGAGCTGACTTTGGTGCGCTCGTTCCCTTGCTGCGTTGGGCAGTAGCAGGCGTAGTGTCTAGGGCACGGCCGCTCCGCTTCTGCACCCTGCTCCCTCTTCTGCTGTGCTGGTGGCTCTGTGCGACCACCGCCTCTTCCTCCAAACTACTCAGGTCACCTGCATGACCTTCATTCCATGTGGGGTCGAGGACCTCATCGTCCTCCACATCATCTTCCACCCAGTCTTCACCCCTGCCCTCCCTGTCGGTCTCCACAATGCTGAACGCCGCAGCAGTTGGCACCTGCGTTTTGTCATCATCGGAGACATGCTGTGATGGTCCTTCCATGTACTCATCTTGAGAAATAAGTGGTTGGGCATCGCTGCACTCAATCTCTTCCACTTCTGGGGCAGGGCTAGGTGGATGGCCCTGGGAAACCCTGCTGACAGAGTCCTCAAAAAGAAGAAGAGACTGCTCTATGGCTTGGGGCTCAGACTGCTTGCCTGATTTGCAAGGGGGTGAGGTGAAAGACGGTTGGACATTGGCTGCAGGTGCCAACTCTGACCTTTCTGCAGTAGACTGGGTGGGAGACAATGTGAAGGAACTGGAGGCACTGTCAGCAGCAAACCAATCTACTATCGCCTCTCTGTGTTCTGGCCTCATCACTTCTAGAGGCGTATGATGCCCTACCAAATACTGATGCAGGTTCTGTCGCCTACTCACACTTGAGGAAGGTGTTTCACTTGTGCGTGTAGCTGGCACAGATCGACCACGTCCTCTCCTTGCAACAGGAGCTCTAGCAGCAGCACCACCACGACCCAGGCCACGGCCCCTATTTGACGCTCTCCTCATATTTCTGAAATTTAAGATCTTGCCCTAGAAAGGTCTTTATTGAATAGCGGAACAAAAGAACAACAGTATCGCACGGGTGTATCTCACAGTCAAATATGCAAACTATGCCGCAATTTAATGTTTTTTACACCAAAAGGGTGTGTATTGAATAGCGGAATAGGATAAAAAACTGTGTATCTCACACGTACAAACACAGACTAGGCCCGATTAAATTTTTTCCTACCCTAAAGGGAGGATGAGGAAGAGGAGTATGGAACAGGCAGCACCCTCAAATCTTCAGAAGTATGAGATGAACCCCAAAAACTTGGAAAGGTGGATCTCACACGTACCGACACAGACTATTCCGCAATTTAATTGAGCCCCAAAGGTTTTTATTGAATAGCGGAATAGGAAATATGATCAAAAAAAGTGTATGTTTTTCACACGTACAGAAGCACACTAGGCCCCAATTACTATTGTTTGTACACCTAAAAGGATGGATGAGGAGGAGGAGGAGGAGGAGTATAGAACAGGCAGCACCCTCAAAGCTTCAGAAGTATGAGATTGTGTTCACTGTACCCCACAAAGATTGTGTTCACTGTACCCCACAAAGATTGTGTTCACTGTACCCCACAAAGATTGTGTTCACTGTACCCCACAAAGATTGTGTTCACTGCACCCCACAAAGATTGTGTTCACTGTACCCCACAAAGGTTTTGTTCACTGCACCCCACAAAGATTGTGTTCACTGCACCCCACAAAGATTGTGTTCACTGTACCCCCCAAAGATTTTGTTCACTGCACCCCACAAGGATTGTTTGTCTTCACTGCACCCCACAAGGATTGTCTTCACTGCACCCCACAAGGATTGTCTTCACTGCACCCCACAAAGGTTTTGTTCACTGCACCCCACAAAGATTGTGTTCACTGCACCCCACAAAGATTGTGTTCACTGCACCCCAAAAGGATTGTCTTCTCTGCACCCCACAAAGATTGTGTTCACTGTACCCCACAAAGGTTTTGTTCACTGTACCCCACAAAGGTTTTGTTCACTGCACCCCACAAAGGTTTTGTTCACTGCACCCCACAAAGGTTTTGTTCACTGCACCCCACAAAGATTGTGTTCACTGTACCCCACAAAGATTGTGTTCACTGCACCCCACAAAGATTGTGTTCACTGCACCCCACAAAGATTGTGTTCACTGTACCCCCCAAAGATTTTGTTCACTGCACCCCACAAGGATTGTCTTCACTGCACCCCACAAAGATTGTGTTCACTGTACTCCCACAAAGATTTTGTTCACTGCACTCCAAAAGGATTGTGTTCACTGCACCCCAAAAAGATTGTGTTCACTGCAGCCCACACACAGAAAAATGGATGTGGATCACTGACACCTGCCTATCTCCTATCCCACACCACACAGCAATATCGATTGTAGTTTGTAGAACACACTTTCCCTAAAATTCAGCAGACTCTGTCCCTAACAGGATTGAGAAGAGATCGTAGATCAGGAGAACTAAGTGCAGACCCCACCCCACACAGCAATATCGATTGTAGTTTGTAGAACACACTGACCCTATAATTCAGCAGACTCTATCCCTAAAATGCCTACAACTCGCCCTGCCTAAACACTCCGACCTGTCCCTCAATTCTATCCGGACACAAATGGTTTTTTCCTGCCTATCTTTCCCTTCACGTTGATGTGTGCTCTGTCCCTGATCTAAGCAGCATAATGACGCCGCTGCGGCTGCCTCGAACTTATAAAGACTTGGTCACATGCTTCAGACGGCCAATCACAGCTACTGAGACATTTGCAGGCATGGCTGGGATGGCTTAAGGCACACCAGTTAAACGATTGTTGATTGGCTGTTGAAAGCCCGCCATGAAAAGAGCGCCAAAGCATGCAAAACCCGGAAATAAAACGACCGAACACGGATTTTTACCCGAATATACAGTAAGGTGTCCGTGTTCGGGTAACAAAAATCCAATTATTCGGTACGAACACGAATAATACAGTCCGTGTTCGCTCCACACTAGTCAACATACCAAGACATTTTGGACAATTTCATGCTCTCTATGGTACAATTTCATGCAGCTCTATGGAAAAACGAATATACATCCGCTTCCGTTCCATTACCTGTTTTTTGTAATGGATCAAAGCCCTATTTTTCTTTTGTTAAAAAAAAAAAAAAAAAAAAAACAGTTCGGACAAAAACGGATGTAAACAAACGGTCTGTTTTTGCATCAAAAAATGGCTCCGCATGTGTGAAAGGGGCCTAACTTATTTGATAGCTGTAGCTCTGACTCAGCTGTGGGTTTGTTAGACCTCTGCAGAGCCACTTCCCAGATTTGTGATTTGAGTCAGTTTTATGAAGCATGATGGTGGCGGACATGACATTTTTTACTCTGGCTATGGCTGCCTTACCAGCTAAATGAATGGTAACACTGTAATTGCTTACCGTTTTACTGCACCTGGAAATTAGTACAGAAAAGTTCAGTTGGACTTTCACATTTTTTGTATTAAAGTCTTATTCTAAATGCGTTTCTCCAGCATGTCAATCGAGAGATAATAATTTAATGTGTTTTTTTTTTTTTTCCCCTGGATGACTGATGTCTCCTGTAGGTGTGAGAAGGGTGAAGAGGGAGTCCATCCAACAAGCAACAGATCACTCCATAAAGTACAAGAAGGAACCATCTGCGTGTCCTGTGTGTGGGAAAGTGAGTCCTTGTTACCAAGTTAATATTATTATACAGGTTTTTACAACTCCAAGCTTCTTGAATGCCTTATCCACAACCGTATGAGCTCCTACCTCAGACAATAACCTTCTCAATCCCCTACAGTCCAGCTTCCACCCACAACATTCCACTGATACTGCCCTACTAAAACTTCCTAATGACCTACTAAATGCTAAAACCAACAGCTAGTACTCCAAACTCCTACTCTTCAACCTTTCTGCTGCCTTCGACACAGTTGACCATTCACCCCACCTTTAATAAACTTCACTTCCTTGGCCTCAGTAATTCTGCTCTTCCCTGGGTCTCCTACCTATCTCTGCGCACTTTCAGTGTCACATACAAAACGTCTCCTCTGCGCTGCCTCCTCTTTCTGTTGGGGTACCCTAAGGCTTTGTTCTTGGTCCCCTCCCATTCTCTAACTCTTCCCTGGGCCAGTTGATAACCTTCCATGGCTTCCACTACCACTTCTATGCTGACGACACCCAGATCTATCTCTCCACTCCAACTTACCCACTCAGTCTCAAAAGGTAGTAACTGTAAGGGAATGAGCTGATGGGAGATTTGAAAGTTCATTTTAGTTGGAGGTGTGATAGGCTTTCCTAAAGAGATGAGCTTTCAGGGATTGCCTAAAGGCAGCCAGAGTAGGAGATAGCCGAACAGATTGAGCTAGAGCATTCCAGAGGATGGGAGAGGCTCTGGAGAAGTACTAGAGACAAGCATGAGAGAAGGTGGCAAAAGAGCTAGAAAGCAGGAGGTCCTGAAAGGCGCAGAGAGGATGGTTTGGGTGATATTTGGAGACCAGATTGGTGGTGTAGCTCAGCGCAGAGTTGTGAATTGCATTCTGTGATGTTGGTGTTTTTGTTTTTTTAATTTGCTGGGCAGTCCGAAGCCAGTGGAGGGATTGGCAGAGAGGTGTATCAGACGCTGGGTGGTTGGTAGGATAAATGAGCCTGACAGCAGAATTCATGATAGACCAAAGGGGGCATACCCTATGGAGAGGTAGACCTATGAGAAGGGAGTTGCAATTGTCAAGGCAAGAGAAAAAATATGTTTGTTGATTAAAAGGAAAGGGATGTAGCCATGAAATTTCTAAAGTAACCGTGATAAAGGAACGTAATGCCTGCCCTAGTCCATTTTCAGATTAATTCTTTGAAGACCCCTTGAACACTAGACTTTGGCTGAATATGGTCACCAAAAGTCTATATTAAACCCTGCCTTGTGCTGGCGCCAAGACCTGCTCTTAACACAAAAATCTTAATTGGCCTACAGTTCCCAATGAATTTCTCCCCAATGTAACCATATTTAAAGCTGAACTCCAGGCAAAAAAAGTTTCCCTATGCAGTGGGGCTGTGCCTGCACTGCACAGGTCAACTGTTTGTTTTTGTTCGGGGATTGGAGAACAAATTATATATATATATATATATATATATATATATATATATATATATATATATATATATATATATATATATATATATATATATATATATATATATATATATATATATATATATATATATATATATATATAGAATATAGAATATTTTTTTTTTTTATGCCCAGAGTTAGGCTTTAAAATATCTATACCTGGAATTCATATTTTGCAATGGATACCCACACAAGCAGGGAGAACAATACAGGTCAGGGTTTAAGCCCTGCCAATCCACCCTATGTACAGTGAGCAAGTTTCAGTAGCCAGTAAGGGTATTTTCAGAGGAAAGGGATATGGCACTGTAGAGCGTGGCCTACAAGTCAGTATTACAGCAACAAACTGAAACTAAATCATAGAGGAGCACCTAAGAGGCTTTTCTAATAAAGGAAATAGCAGGAATCTATGTAGTCCACTCTTAGGTTGGACTTTTGCTTTGAACCCAGGACTTCCATATTTGCAAGACAGGAGTGCTAAACAATTGGTTGCTGTGCCAGCTAACCAGAAGCAGACCAGGGAGGAATTCTTACAAGACCGGCTGTGACATACACTTAACCTGTCCAGGTTGGGTGTGGAGAAGACACTGTAGACCAGGGGAAGGTAACCTCAACACCCTAGCTGTTGTGGAATAATCCTATGAGGCATTGCAAGACTGGCAGCCACTGGTATGACTACCAGAGGCAGAAGCATGATGGCATTTGAATTTTGCCACAGCTGGGATGTTGCAGTTGCCTACCCGCACAGACCATTATTCATGGTGATAGCAGTGTTCTTCCATCCCTTTCACATTTTCTGTTATCTTCCATTACATACTTGAGTTCCTGTTGCTCTGATAGAGTACCAGATGATGAGCTGTAAGGGGACACTGACCTGAACAAAGCATCCTATAACATTTCTGTGTACCGCTTGTCTGCAACAATTAGTGTAGGTTGGGCAACGTTAAAGTTTTTGTGAAGGTTAAATTTATATTTTAAAAACATGTTCAACTTCTCTCCTCTATGCAGTGGTTTTGCACAGGGCAGCCCTGATCCTCCTCCTCTTCTCAGGTCCCTCGCCGGGGCTTCTGGCCCCTCCCCCCCTGCTAAGTGCCCCCATAGCAAGCTGCTTGCTCTGGGGGCACTCATGCGTGCTCGCTCCAGAGACGCTGCTCTGTGTGTCTTGAGACAGCAGAGTGTGGCTCGACCCGTGTCCTCTGCTCCCTCCTCATTGGCTGCGATTGACAGCAGGGTGAGCCAATGGCTCCCGCTGCTGTGTCTCAGCCAATAAGGAGGGAGTGACTCAGGAGAGCTTCTGCTCGTGTGAACATTGCTGGAACTGGATCAGACTCAGGTGAGTATTGGGGGGGGGCAACAAAGGGAAATGCACACTGAAGGAATTTTACCTTTATGCGTAGAATGCATGAAAGTATAAAAACTTCAGCCTTTAGAACTACTTTATTGCTTTTGTCTGAGGCTTATATTCCTATCAATAATGAAAGCCAGGACAGGGAGCCATATTTACAGTTCCATGTCATCCCAGAGTGTAGAGCATGTAAAGATTGTGCTGTGTTCTGTCCCTGCAGATGTTCTCCTGTCGCAGTAATATGAACAAGCATCTCCTCACTCACGGAGACAAGAAGTACACCTGTGAAATCTGTGGCCGCAAATTCTTTCGAGTGGACGTCCTCCGAGACCACATCCACATCCATTTCAAGGTATGCATTGCATATGTGTCATCAGGCCATTAGCGCCCAATTTAGGTATGAGCAATTCTCATACAGGTTGTGTGTATTTAGGACATTGCCTTGATGAATGATCAGCAGCGAGAGGAGTTTATCAGGAAGATTGGTATTTCCTCGGAAGACAACGATGACAACTCCGATGGCAGCGTTGACTCCGAGCCCCACAAGTATGCCTGCAAGAGGTGCCAGGTAAGGACCACTACAATGCAACCAGTTCAGTAGATTAAATGATAATTCTGTCTGGTAGCTCTGTTCAAAGCCAAAAGTTCATTCTGGGGGATGATAATCAAGAAGTGAGGGAAGTACCAACAGCCTATTGCATGAGTTTTGTGTGCTGCAGACCAGAGAGCTTCATAGTTATTATAATACTAATTTATACCACAAAATATGCTGCCTAGACCCCTATATCAGGCGCTGATGGACCAAACTCGCAAATCTCACAAAAATAGACATATTGTATACATATAATAAAAATCTAGAAATGTAAAGCCGTTAGGTGAAAGCTTCTGCCATATATCGCCCATCAAGTGTAAGTAATTTAGGACTAAAAGATATAAACCATAAAAGGCAGCGCTTATGATCAATGAATGATCACCATTTGATCAAAATCAATAAGAGGTTTTCTGATATTAGAATGCATAAGTCCCAATCACTCATATGATAGCACCCAAGTGAGTTTCTAGAGATCCAGATTGCAATCAACTCCAAGAGAAGAAGGAAAGCGGTCACCAACACCTCCACCAGTGGATACCGCTCCGTCTAGATGCAGCTATGTCCAAACTATGGCCCCCCAGCTGTTCAGGAACTACAATTCATATCATGACTAGTTAGTTAGGTCTGTGAATGTCAAAGATTTACAATGCCTCATGGGAATTATAGTTCCTGAACAGCTGGAGGGCCGTAGTTTGGACACGGAAAAACCAAGGGAAGGGGGAGTAGGGATGGATGCCAGGGAGATCAACTCCGAATCCCCTTATGGGGTAGGAGGATGTGACAGTATGAAAATCTTACACCTGTATACCAAAGGTATATAACCTGTGAGCCACGCAACTGTGTCAATTATCAGAGAAAAAGAAAAGAAAGGAGTTGCAAATTATGGCTCTAACAAAGGTATGGTGACACCATACCTTTGTTAGAGCCATAATTTGCAACTTCTTTCTTTTCTTTTTCTCTCGTAGTTTGGACACCCCTGGTCTAGAGTGAACACTTACCAGATCTCTAAGTGCATAGCACTAATGCTGGATGATCATACAGACACTCCCCAGACCAAGCTGTTCTAATATCCGGGTGAGCTTGTCACTCACTATTGGACTAGCTCCCGGTAGAAATAAAGCACACATCCATAATCTAATTCCGTTTTACACACGCAAACAAAAATAGTAAATCAGCATTCATTAAAATCCGGTCAGTGTTCTAATACTAGTCCCTGTTCTAATACTAGTCCCCCTCCCCCTCAGTAGGTGCGCTGACGTCAATGGCGCCTACTGAGGGGGACTAGTTGCACCAGAGAACGATCAGGTGGTAAGACACCTGCTTTACCTTTCATTGGCACACTGACCTGATTTTATTAAATGCTTTTTTACTATCTTTTGTAAGTGTGTTTTTATACGGTGGGAGGTTTATTTTGATACATTTGTGTGAAACGGAATTGGGTTATGGATGTGTGCTTTATTCCTTCCCAGGACAAGTCCATTAGTGTGTGACCTGGATATTAGAACAGTTTGGTCTGTGGAGTGTCCGTTTGATTATCATCCAGCATTAGTGCTATACACTTATCGAGATTTGGGAAGTGTTCACTGTAGAGGGAGCGGTATCCACTTGTGGAGGTGTTGGTGACCGTTTAACTTCTGCTCTTGAAGTTGATTGCAATCCGGATCTCTAGAGACTCACTTGGGTGCTGCCATATGAGCGATTGAGATTATTGGACTTATGCTTTCTAATAAAAGAAAACCTGTTATTGATTTTGATCAAAGGTGATCATTCATGGATCATAAGCGCTTCCTTTTATGGTTTATATGTTTTACTATAATACTGGCAGAAGTTAGCTAGACCTGGCTGTGCTGTATATTACATTATCAAACCATCCCACCCTGTTCCCTGTGCTGGATGTGACACACAAGTGTGCAGCAAATGAAATACTCCACACCAGTCTAATCTAAATGCTATGCTGTACATTTGCTCTTCCATACCACTAATTATCACATGATTTATGACCCTACAGAAGTTATGTGTACCAAAATGTATTCATAGCATTGGGACTTTCAGATTCCACCCTATTCAGTGAATGAAACTTTTGCTGGTTATTTAATTTATGGGTATACATACATTATTATAATTATACAGGATTTATATAGCGCCAACAGTTTGCGCAGCGCTTTACAATGTGAGGGAAGACAATACAGTTACAATACGGTTCAATACAGGAAGAACTAGAGGGCCCTGCTCGATAGAGCTTACAATCTAGAAGATTACATACATTAAACATTAGTTAAAAATTATAACTGTAAGCTTGTCACAAATATAGATAACTTAAATTGACAAAGGAATGGTCTTTGTAAAAAAGGCCAAATACAGCGCTTTCTACTTAAAATGACAACTAGGATTCTATAAATATCAATTACCAATAAAAATTACCAATAGAAATTGTGCTAGTAAAGTGCCAACGTGTCTCCATAAATACCACTTGAATAATGAAATTGTGTTAAATAGCATAAAATTGACTGTGATTGAGTATGATTCACTGTCACGTTTTATGCCTTTTAATAATCTAATATGCATAAGTGACTGTGACTAGAATAAATAACATCAATCAACAGTGATCTTTAAAAAGGTGAAAAGTCCAACAATAAATCGTGATTAATGCTCAGGCAATTAATGTCCTCAATAAGTGCTTATCCACAAAAAGTGCAAGTGCTATGGCTTGATTGTTCAAGGTATCGAGTTGCTTGTCCCAAAAATGAATAAGATGGGTCACTTACCAGATAACGTGGGTCTTATGCGTCATATGACACTAAGACCATTCAGGCTTAGGTGGCCCCCTGGGCCAAGTGGCTTTCCCTTTAAGGTGGTCCTGTGGGCTGGTAGTGGCTCCTCTGGACTCCGGGATATAGTAATCAAGGATAATGGAAAGGGGAAAAAAGGCTCCAAATAGCGTAATATAGTCTTATTAAAGTTTTATTACCCATCCATCGGGTTCAGACAAGGTAAAAATCACATACACACTATCCCTGGTGGTCAGCGGTGCTGGCTGCTCGTCCTCCTCGCGGAATCACGGCTAACTTCCGGCTTGCGTTCCAACTAGGGTAGCGTGATGACGTTATGCGGTCCAAACTTAAATTGAGCTTGTGCTAAAAAAGAGCTTCTTTTTTTTTATTGGTGCCAGCCCTGAGAAGTGTTACATTTTTCCTAAAGCCACCAATTGGATGTGAAGTGTATCCAAACCCAAGGACAATAATTGTGTATGTTGCAGTTTACCCATCCTTCGATGTGGTGGCTGCATTTAATTTTCTTTTTTTTTTTAAGCCTTTTCTCCCTTTTTCACCTGGTGATCCTAACAGTACCATGTTTTCTGTCCTAGGGTAACACTCACTAACCTTACTGTATCTATGAAGGAGCAGTGCTGTTACCCTAGGAGAGGAAATCAGTTAGGACTACAGACACGCTCCTGCTAACACAAGAGAAGGTATTCTGTAGTTTTAGTTTGGAAACAATGATAAATAACTATTAAATCTAGCTGTAAATGTTGTTTTCTTAGATCTCCTTTGCTCGGGGGAAGGAATACTTGAAGCACATTATGGATGTCCATGCTGAGAATGGGTACAACTGCAGTATCTGTCATCGGCGGTTCGCCCTCAAAGCAACATACCACGCGCACATGGTCATTCACCGGGAGAACCTGCCTGATCCAGAGGTGCAAAAGTAAGGGTCCTGTGCTGATCCATTGTGTGTGTGTGTGTGTCTATAATCATTTGTCATCACTACCTCATGTCAGACTGCAGATGGTTCATCCACAACCAGAGTGAGTAATGGAATAACTAATATTAAAGCGTTTTGTTACCCCAACATTTCATATTCCTGATATGTGGCTGCTGTACCATGTATGAAAAGGTATCCTGTTCTTTGTGTGAAATCCCTGCTGTTCCTGCCAGTCCTGCTTTACTAATAAAAACTAACCACACTAAGCAGGAGAACACAGCATGGTCAGTTCTTTAGCTATGCTGGGAACTCAGCCTGCTCTCCTCCAATAATCGGACTTATCCTAACACACCCCTCCTGCACAGCCATTCACTGGAAAGCTCAGTGTGCTTTTGCATCCCCCCCCCCCCCAGCTCTTATTCAGATGAGAACAGAGGAAATGTGATCACTTATTTAAAAAAAAAAAAAAAGGGGGGGGGGGAGGTTATTTCTAATGTGTGTTTGCTTTTTAGTTTAAGGCTCCATTCACACCTGGGCGTTTTTGAGTGTTTTTCAGCTCCAAAAACGCTCAAAGAAAACGTTCCAAAATGCCCAACAAGCAAAACCCCATTCATTTAAATGGCCCCTGTTCACATCTGAGCATTTTGCAAAACGACTGTAGCTGAAAAAAGTACATGAGCTTCTTTTTGGGCTGATTACCAGCGTTTTTGATAGATGTCAATGCCTGCCTCCAAAAACTCCTGAAAATTGCGGTAAAACGCTACGCTCAAGTGTGAATGCAGCCTAAAGTGCGACACATTTTGAGGCACATGTAAACAAGTCCTGAAGTGTCGTTTCTCTCTGGTGCTTCCTGTCATGTGACACTTTTGACAGGTTGTCCTGACACCAGAGAAAAAAATGGTGACTTCGTTCCTGTGCCGTGTGTAAAGGGAGGGTGGGGGGGGGGGGGGTGTTCCTTTCCTCCAATCAGCTCTCACACATTATACAAGAGCTCTAACTGCAGTTCCCCACCCCCTTCTCTGTTCTACTGACCGATGCAGAAGGATTTGATCTAAATTCAAATAAACATGTAAAACTTTTATGTAGGAGGATTTGTTTAATCTCTGTGTATTATCTGAGGCCAGTCATTTCACTGGGGGGTGGGGGTTGTAGAAAGCATGTTGCACTGCTCCTCCAAAAGGTGTTTAAGGCCTCTTTCACACGGTCCGCCTCCGCAGGCGGATCCGTGTTGCTCAGCGGGGATCGATCCGCGATCCCCGCTGAGCCGGCGGATGACAGCTCCGTCTCCGCTTGCAGTGCGGAGAGGGAGGTGTCACAGCCCCCGCTGCTCTCTATGGGGGATCGGATGAGAGCGGACCGCCTGTCCACTCTCATCCGATCCAATCCGATCCCTGAACGGATGGAAAAATAGGGTTTCCATCCGTCCAGATTTCACGGACAGGATCGACACGGATGGCAGCGGGTGTCAGCGGAGGTGTCTCTGCTGACATCCGCTGCCCCATAGAGCTGCATGGAGGATCCGATCAGATCCGCCTAAAAAACTGACAGGCGGATCTGATCGGATCACCCGTGTGAAAGGGCCCTAAAAGGTTTTTCGCTGGAGTTGGGCTTTAACTTGTGTGTCTCCTAAAGTCAATTCAAAACTACATGTCCTTCTAAGATATCTCTGTCCAATAGGGTAACACTGCTGAGGAATTTCACTGCAAAAGGAACATTGTCACTCTGTTACAGGAAGTATAAAAAATGACATCTACTGCCAGGAGGAAGTAATAAAATCATTTTACTGGGGGGGCGATCAATATTGGCTGTGTTAATGCTACTGACAGTTTGCATCTTGCAGTATAGATGTCATATAGTCACACTTTAATTTCAACTTGGGCAGAAGTTGAGCCCCCATGTAAAGCCTGTAATCCAGGGTGCCCCACAAGGAAAGAAGAATACATTTTGGGGTACCTGCGGGTGCCATAAGGTTCTGAACTTCAGCCCCACTGTTGCCTTAGATAAGTTTTTGGCCAGCGCAGGTTCACTTTAATGCTGATGTCTAATAATATTGTACAGCGCATATTGTGCAACTCGCTGTGTGTTGATATTGTATGTCCTTGTCGTGTTCTCTTGCAGATACATACATCCGTGTGAAGTTTGTGGCCGGATTTTCAACAGCATAGGAAATCTAGAGAGACACAAACTTATTCACTCAGGTATTGTACGCAGCCATGTCAAGGGAATGCTTTCTTGTCTTCAGAAATTATTTCCATAGAAATACATTTCTGTTCATTAACAGCGTATTACATTTCCTCCAGGGGTAAAAAGCCACGGGTGTGAGCAGTGCGGCAAGTCGTTTGCCAGGAAGGACATGTTGAAAGAACACATGAGAGTCCATGATAACATCCGCGAGTATCTATGTGCAGAGTGTGGGAAAGGTAATGTGCATGCCTTGTATTCTACCATCAGAATAGACTACTAATGAACTTTGTGATGCCCTGGGAATTTATTTTGGCAGGCACAACATGAAAGGTGTTAAAGCACAATTGAAACCTCAGGTTTTTAATTAAGTAGTCGGGCTGCTTTTTATTTCTACTATTGGTGTGTGTGTGTACTTTAAAGCTGCCCTGTGTCTGCAGCACATTGGAGAGCCGGACCACTACTCTCACAAAGCAGTCCAACATTCCCCCTGCATGGGGTAACCAATCAGCTACACTCATGACTCCCTAAGCAACATTGTTGATTGGAGCACTGTACAGGGGGGGGGGGGGGGGGGGTTTGACTGTTCGAGACCAGGAAGGCTGCTCTATGTGTAATAGCAATGGTCCGGCTCTCCAGTATGCTGCTAGGGTAAAGTTTACAGTATGTGGCACACTCATAGTAAAGTTTAAAAAAATGTATATATTAAACTGTACATTCTTGTTATGCAGCCTGGCTTCATAACAAAAAGGGGGACGAGCATGCTGATAGGAGGAAAGAGCAGCGTGACAAAGATGAAATCATCAATGTGCTGCTTCTTTCACTG
>NC_138769.1:44821970-44826970 GCF_965119305.1 Pelophylax lessonae
TTACTTTTCTTCTGCAGGCTACAAAGGGCAAGGAACCTCGTCATAGATGTGGGCCTTCCTTCTCGGCTCAAAGTTTTTTTTCGTCCCTCAGGGTCGACTGACAAGGGCTCAAAGCCTTTCAGTGCCTCCTCTGGAGGATCCAAACGAACCTGGTCTGGCAAGTCGAGAGCCCTGGTGCAAGACAATTGGGTCCACAAAGTAATTTGGTCCGGCTACAAGATCGAGTTTCGCTCTGGTTCCCTGGTAAGGTTCTTTCCTTCCAGTGCCTATCCCCAGGCCACTTGCAGGGCCTGTTTGGGGCGGTACAAGACCTGTTATATCAAGGGGTGATTGTCCTGGTTCCAACTCCGGAACATTTTCAGGGGTTTTACTCAAATATGTTCAGTTCACGGGAAGGAATGCAACGTGCGTCCCATCCTGGACCCAAGGGGCTAAACTGCTTTGTGTGGGTGCAGAAGTTCAAAATGGGGTCCATTTGAACAGTGGTGGCATCCCTGCGTCAGGCGGATTTCCTCACCCCTATCGACATCAAGGATGCCTACCTTCACATTCCAATATGTGCCAGTCAACAGCGTTTTCTCTTGCTTTGCTGTGGGAGAGGAGCATTATCAGTTTGTGGCGTTACCCTTTGGTCTCGCCTCTGCTCCTCGGGTCTTCACAAAAGTGCTAGACTTGTTACGCCCACACTGATCACGGAACTGGGCTACTTTGACAATCTCCTTCTGCGAGCAGAGTCTCCTTATGCTCTGGTGGAAAACCTGGCGATCACAATGTGAACTCTGTGGGAGTTTGGCTAGATTCTGAATTTTCAGAAGTCTGCTCTGGTTCTGTTCACTAAGCTTGACTATCTGGGCCTGACTCTGGACTCGGCCATAGCCAGAGTGCTCCTTCCTCTGGACAAACTCCAGAAATTGCAGGCTGCAATTAATCTCCTGCTGTCCAGCAGATGGTCCTCCCTCCGGACGTGCATGCAGGTGCTGGGTCTAATGGTGTCTACCTTTTTTGAGGTTGTTCCGTTTGCATAGTTCAATACGAGGTCCCTGCAAAGGGAGATTCTGACCAAATGGGACAAGACTCCGCAGTCTCTGGACAATCAAATCCAGCGGGGAATGAAGGAGTCCCTGATATGGTGGCTTCGTTCCATGGCGCTTCGGCTGGGCAAATCTTTCCTCCCCTTGTATTGGACAGTGGTCACTATGGATGCCAGCCTGTCCAGCTGGGGAGGCCTCCTCGGCAAGCATTCTGCTCAGGGGATCTAGACGCTGGAAGAGTCCAGACTACCAATCAATGTCTTGGAACTCCGAGTGATCAGACTGTGTCTGGACCATTGGATGGATTGTCTTCAGGGTTGTCCAGTGCACACTAATTTGGACAATGCCAGGGCAATGGCTTATGTCAATCACCAAGGGGGCACAAAGTGTCCTGGCGGCTCTGGAGATAGCCGGCATTCTAAGGTGGACAGAAAGGTTCGTTCCAGCCCTCTCCGCTGTACTCTTTCCCGGGGTGGAAAATTGTCAGGCGGATTACCTCAGTCGGCAGGCGTTAAACCAAGGGGAGTGGTCCCTTCATCCGGAGGTGTTTCATCAAGTGGGTCTCTGGTGGGGCACTCCCGAGGTGGATCTATTGACGTCTCAGCTCAACAGAAAGGTGCAGAGATTTGTGGCTCAGTCAAGGGATCCTCTGGCGGACGCCACAGACACGCTGGTGGCCCCGTGGGTTCTGTATCGTCTGATTTACGCCTTCCCTCCTCTCAAACTTCTGCCAAGACTCCTCCGCAGGATCGAGGCAGAAAGTAATTCCTGTCATCTTTAGTGGCATCGGACTGGCCTCGCTGGGCTTGGTATGCTAATCTGGTGTGGCTGGTCGTCGACGTTCCTTGGAAGCTTCCTCTCAGGGAGGATCTGTTGTCCCAAGGACCAATCTTCCAACCTGCTTTACAGTCGCTGGCTTGACTGCTTGTCTGTTGAATGCCAGGTGCTGAAGGATAGAGGTTTATCTGAGTCGGTGATTTCTACCCTGTTGCTAGGAAATCTACTTCTAGGAAGATCTACCATTGTACATGGAAGAGGTACATTGCGTGGTGTGAGTCTCTTGGGAAAAATCCTCGCTGCTCCTCGGTGGCTCAGATCTTGACCTTCCTTCAACAGGGGGTTGAACAGAGAATTGGCCTTGAGTACCATCAAGGGCCAGGTGTCGGCTTTGGCAGTCTTCTTCCAAAGACCTTTGGCCACACACTCCCTGATGTGTACCTTTCTTCAGGGTGTCCGACATTGGTTCCTCCAGTGCGGGCTCCGTTGCTGCCTTGGGATCTCAATTTGGTGCTTTGGGTTCTCCAGAAGCTTCCGTTTGAAAATCATCGGGGGATTCCCCTGCTTACGCTGTCCCAGAAGGTGACCTTTTTGGTGTCTATCACCACTGCGCACAGGGTGTCAGAACTGGCGGCATTATCCTGTCGCTCACCTTACCTGGTAATTCACAGGTATAATGTGGTTCTTCTCCCCTGTCCGTCTTACCTTCCAAGGTTGTCTGTTTTTTTTTCATTTGAATGAAGACCTTGTGTTGCCTGCTCTGTGTCCTAGGCCAAAACATCGGAAGGAAATTGCCTTGCATACCTTGAATGTGGTCTGGGCAATTGGGGTGTACCTGGCAGCCACGGAGTCTTTTAGGAAGTCAGACTCTCTATTTGTGCTCACAGATGGGCCTCGGAAAGGGTTGTCTGCTTGCTCTGCGACCAGTGTCTCCTGGGCTTTCTGTCATCAGGTGTAAGTGACGCAGGTTTGCAAGGCAGCCACCTGGTCGTCGGTGCACACTTTCACAATGTCTTTTAAAGTGGATGTGTTGGCATCTGTGGATTCTTCTTTTGACAGCAAGGTTTTGCAGGCTGCAGTTTAAGAGGACCTGATCCTCTTTGAGGGTGTTTTTGTTTTGTTTTTTTTCACGTGGGCTCCAGTTGTTTGGTTGGGCTCCTGTTTACTTGGTTGACTATAGTTTAGCCTTGGGAATTTATTTTTCGCTGTTCCCACCATTGAACTCCTCTTTAACTCTGGTAATCCTGTCATTAACTCACTCCCTATCTAGGGTAGCAACCGTATTGAGCAGCTTTGTCGCCCTAGGACGGGGAGTGTATTAGGACTACAGTACACTGAGTTTGGGCTACGTAACACCTCCCTCGCTTCTCCAAAAGGGGGGATGTTTTGTAGTCCATAGAGATAGCAGGGAACAATTATATAAATTGACAGATACTGAAGTAGACGATTGAATGTTTTTTCCTCGGAAACATGGGGAGATTTAGTGACTGTTGTTCATCTGCAATAATAAAATGTATGTTTTAGCTGCCATCCAGGGCACACCAGCCTTTCTCCTTTTTTTTTTTTTTTGTATAAAGATTTACAAAAACTGGAGCACTCAGAATCTGCAGCTGTGCATGCTAGCCAATCAGCTTCTAACATTAGCTTGTTTAATAAACCACTTTCTGCCCACGCTATAGCGGAAAGACGGCTACAGCGTGGGCTTACTTAGCCAGTAGGGTGTACATGGACGTCCTCCCGTGATCGCGCTGCCCGTGCGCTCTGTGATCGCTGAATCCTTCGGACTCAGCATATCACAGATTGGGGTAAAGAGCCAATCCGCAGTGGCCCTTTACCAAGTGATCAGCTGTGTCCCAGAGCTGATCACGATGTAATCACAAGCCGGTTATCGGCTTTCCTTTCCTCACGCTGATAGCGTAAGTAGAGGAGTGGTGAGCCGATAACCGGCTTGTGTTAAAGGGACATCTACACTTTTATAATCGGGACACTAATTATCAGTGTCCTGATTATCAGTGCAGTCCCAACAGTGCCCTACAGTGCCTTCTCATCATTGCTGCCTATCATTGTCCCCTATCAGTGCTGCCTATCATTGTCCCCTATCAGTGCTGCCTATCATTGTCCCCTATCAGTGCTGCCTATCATTGTCCCCTATCAGTGCTGCCTATCATTGTCCCCTATCAGTGCTGCCTATCATTGTCCCCTATCAGTGCTGCCTATCATTGTCCCCTATCAGTGCTGCCTATCATTGTCCCCTATCAGTGCTGCCTATCATTGTCCCCTATCAGTGCTGCCTATCATTGTCCCCTATCAGTGCTGCCTATCAGTGCCTCCTCATCAGTGTCCCATATAAGTGGTGCCTAACTGTGTCCATTAGTGCTGCCTACCTGTGTCCATCAGTGCAGCCTCATCATTGCCCACCAGTGCCACCCTATCAGGGCCACCTCATCCGTGCCAATCAGCGCACATCCGTGAAGGAGAAAAATTACCTGTTTGCAAATTTTATAACAAATAATGGAAACATTTTTTTGTTTTTTTCCCCCAAAATTTTCAGTCTTTTTTCATTTGTTTAGCAAAAAATAAACTCAGGAGTGATTAAATACCACCAAATCATAAAGTGTTAAAAAATAAATAAAATCCTGATTACTTCCTCAGAGTAGTTCAGTGTTGCTTGGGTAACACTATTGCTCTGGTCAATGGTTATTTGCAAAATGTTATTTATTTTTTTTTTTTTTTCAAAATGTTCTGTTTTTCATTTAGCCAAAAAAATAAAAAAAACAGTGGTGATTAAATACCACCAAAAGAAAGTTCTATTTGTGTGAAATAAAAAAAAAAAAGATAAAAATTTCATATGGATACAGCGTTGCACGACCGCGCAATTGTCATTCAAGGTGTGACAGCGCTGACTGCTGAACATTGGCCTGGGCAGGAAGGGGGGGAGGGGGTAAAAGTGCCCAGTAGGCAAGTGGTTAGGCTTTGACAATCAACCCTGGAAGCTGATTGGTTTCTATGCAGAACTGCACCAAATTTTGCAGCATGCCATTTTCGGAAATAACCCCTACAATCTGTTACACTGTCTATGGGAGCCTTTAGCTGCCACCAGGTTAGGTAAATCTATTCTTCTCTCTTCTTATGTGTCACCTCCTTGTTTTAAAGGTATCAAAGACTTCATGTGTGAGCTGTGCGGAAAGACAT